>NC_092815.1:16459293-16736793 GCF_023375885.2 Dermacentor andersoni
AGAAGATGTTCGTGTTACGCAGATGGCAAAGTTCTTGCGCTGAAACAAATTTGGCGGCAATTGTAAGCAGGATTTCCGACGTCGAAATGTTTAACGGGTCCAGCCCATATGAGCAGGTCGAGCCATTCTGACCTATCAGGAAGGGCTAATGGTCGATTTGGAATAAGAACGGATTGGAATAGCTTTACATTGTATACTAGCCCTGGTTTATATTGTTCGTATATATGCAGAACACGCTTCGCCTACTGCTGATGAAAGCGCACGGAAATCTAGCGGTGCAAGTCTCCACGGTATCCAAAATTCGCATCCAAAAATAATCCTTTTTCGTTGTTCTTTGACGTTATCGATGACAATACGACTTCACCAGGGGAAATGTGACTACTCTGTCATATGCAAATTGTCAGTAAAGAGTGCTAGGTTCACTGCACTATCTTTAGTTCTGTGCCATCATCCCGACGACGTTCATCCGCACGTGATAACGCCGCGTGACAGACGAACGTTGGCCACTGCGACGACAGTAGCGACTTTCACGCGTACCTCGGCAGACGAATGGCGGAACGACGCGCGCCTCGGCACCGACATCGAAAGAGGGGCGACGCCGCATCAAACGCCAAGGGGCGGCACGTATATCGCGGGTGTCTAATTACCATGGCCGCGATTACGGCATCGATTAGCATAGATAAACACGCGTGCCCCGCTAACAACAGCACGGGCTCTGCTCGCGGCGCGCGTCTCTGCTTCAGCTTGCACGCACGGCTGCGCGGTGACAACGACCTGGATGCACTCCGCCGCGTTCGATGTGCACGACGACGCGTTGCGGCATTGTGCCGCCGCAGTGCGCGCTCCCGGCCCATACGCTGTGCGGTTCGCGGCGTTTCTTTGTTTCGTATTATGCGGGGGACGACGAGCCAGGCACGCTCGCGAACACACGGCTCGCTCGGCCAGCTCGATGGCTGACGCCGATCGCCGCCGACCTCGATGCGTTCCTCACGAAGTTGGACGCTCGAGGGGACGCCTTCGATTCTTTTTATCATCGATCTTTTCTCTCTCCGAAGATCTGCGCATGAAGTGGAGAAATTCGTTGGCTGCAGCGCTGATCAATTTGCATACTCACGGTGCGCTCGTCACGGTGTTTGTGTTCCTTGTCCGCGGACATTCGCTGCCAGGTCTGCTGTCCAGTCTGCTGTCCTACCGCGTGCTGCATTCACAGAATGATTAACGTTTAGGAGGGAATGCAGTGCGCAATGTATACATTCTGTTTCGCAATAATGTGACACTCGAGTGGAAGTTATACAGCGCGGGCATCAACCAATCAGGAGTACTGTCACACGAATGCACTTGTTTTTACGTGTCGGAGTTTGCGTCGTCTTCGTCGCCTGCCAACTCTTTAGCACAGTTTTGGGCGCCGGGGCATGCCTCGTAATTTCCCCCACTGTGGGTATGCGCCACGACCACTCGGGTCAACAACTTCCACTTGAACGCAGGAATATTTTGAAACAGCGCGCGTCTGGCTACGCGACTGTTGTGGTGGAGAGTTCATTACTCAGTGGGACTTTGTTTGGATCACTCGCGTGGGAACGGTGAATATTCGATAGCTTGACGGAAGGTGCAGCTGGTGTCAAAAAAAAAAAAAAAAAAAAGCGGGATTTAACGTCCCCACAAATTGCACAATGCGTTTGACGGACGCGATAGTGTAGTGCTCCGGAGTTAATTTGACCACCCTGGGTGCACACCACGCGGACATAAATCAAAGCACACGAATGCTTTTGCGTTTCGCCTCCATTGAAATGCAGCCGCCGCGGCCGGGAAGCTGTCAGGTACAAAGATAGCTACACTGAGGCGTGTACGATTGTTGGAAATTTAGAAAACGAATCAAATAGTCCCTGCTATTCGGTTCGTATTTGATTAAAATAATTCGAATTCGCTATTCGAGGTTGTCGAATGTTCGTTCATTTTGAACATATGAGGCTATCGCTTGTTGGAGCCTTGTGCAAGGATAAAAAGATATCTTCCGGATGATTCTGGTGCAGGATAGCTGTGGGTGCTAAGCCGGTTCCTAAACCGGTTCCTAAGCGAACGCACGTGGCGGACAGCTTCTGCTCAATAATTTGCAGTCATTCAGAAAGAGTGGCTCGCTTTTGGGCAGCGCATATACGAATGTGTCTCGATTTATTATAGCGCCAGTCTCGCCATGTTCGCACCCATTTAACGTAACGTGCGATACTGTAGTATCACACTCATTATTTATTGTTAAACGGAAAAAAGAAAAGAAAAAAAAGACAATCCAGGTATCTGTCCTATGGTCACAAACAATATTGAGTAATAAAGATGAAAATGACAAATAACAAAATAATAATACAACTGCACACACCACACCACAAGTCCCAAGCGTGTAAGAAGTGTCACCAATGTCATCATCACGAGAAGGCGGTAGTGCACTCAACACATCACGCTGGGATAACCCCCACATGAAAACTTGTTTTCTTCAACGACTACAACACTATACACTGTAAAATGATTTACACCTTTAAAACTGAATAAATGTTTAGATCGGTTCATAACTTACACCCTAAGATCCAAAAAGGGTGTAAGGGTGTGAGTAATAGACCGCATTTACAGCCTCATTCAATTTTAAAGGGGTAAATGTTGCACAGTGCACGTGCGTCTGGTGATGCTCTCTTTCCTTGTTTCAGCACTGTCATTGCAGTGGCGCCACAGATAACTGAAAGCAGTTATTTCGCATTTACCACACCTCAGTTGCCCGGACACTTGGCCGCGAATGGTATTAATGCGTAATTTGACAGACGACGTCTCACATTGAGCAGAAAAATTCTTGAACTGTAGTCGTGCTTTGATAAGCAGAGGCATGCTGTAAGTGCCCTTCGCGATTTTTTAGTGGAGACTAATCTTATGGCCTACTTATAATTAACATTCTAGTCTGCCTTCTACATCGTGGTTCCTTCTTAACGAGCAGATCTCGCCGTGGTGGTGTTCTTGCATGTATATATGAAGAGACTTGTGTGGACTCTTGTGACCATCCTATAGTTACTGGACCGTGCTTTCTGTGCTGGTAGACGAGACGATCTTTGTGCAATTGCGCTCGTGTGTGTATCGTGTCTTTTGAAAATTTCTTCCTTATTTTATTTTTTATTTTTCTTACGTTAACAAATCTGGGATGTTGGGATAGCCGGCTCTGGCGTAGCCTACCTTCCCATGTTTCTGCAACTAAAATAGTAATAAAAATAATATGTTAGTTTCGCGGGTTTTCCTAGTCAAACAGCTTTAGTTATTAACGTGACTGGACATGCGCTTGCCAGAACTGTACGCAGGGCGTGCGGTGTTCAAGCTTGATGAACTGCAGCCATTTCGAGCATTTCAGTGGCTACCTGGGCGCTGCAACATTACTGGTAATGAAAGTGGCGACAGAGCTGCCCGTGAGGCACATGGGGAACATGAAAGCACCTCAACACCATTGTCTAGAACGGATGCGGCACCTCAGCGATCTTGCTCATATTATTACTCTGTAAGGAAATGTAATAGATCGGAGTTCACCAACCGGCGCCTATATTTCATGGACCCATATAGCGTATTGCAATTTTTACCCGATTTTAACCGACGGGAAGACACGTTACTGTACCGCCTGCCAATAGGAATTTCTTTCACAAACGCCTTCTCATTCCTAATTGGAATGGTGGACTGTTCCACTTGCAGCACATGTGGCGTCGAAGAAACGACCAAACGTCTCCTGTGTGACTGCCCCACATACGAAGACGAGAGGAGTGCCCTTCGTGCAGCTTTGGAGCACTCAGACGACCGTCCTTTCACGGAGGAGAAGATCTTGGGCACGTGATCTCGTGCGTCTGCTATGTGTCGCTGCTGTCTTGAAGTGCACCAGCTTGTGTGACCGCCTGTGTCTAAGTCAGCGATGAACGCTTGTGCGTGTAACAGTGCAAAGTGTGAACTTCCCTCTTCCTTCTCCTCTTTCCAGCCCCATTCCCCCTTCCCCAGTGCAGGATAGCCTACCGGGCTCATTCTGGTTATAATCTCCCTGCCTCTGCCTTATTAACTCTCTCTCTCTCTCTGATAAGCCTGATATTTTTATTATTTCAGCATGCATGCTTTGCTTTAAGTGCGGCGCTGATAAGGTTGACTTGCGTCTTCTTCTTCGATCACAATTTAAATGACCACGGAACTATAGCTTCCTATAAGCTGGGCGCTGTTCTTGACTGGTAATTCTTTCATTTTCTGTCGGAGAATGAGGCTAATAGCATAACACCGACAAAAGAGGAAAGAAATGGACACCAAGGCGTTTACATGCCTGTCTTTCAACTTCATCATCTCCACATATCATCATCCATTGTACATCTTCTTCATCTATATGTGTCATCGCCAGCAGTACAGCCTGATCCTCGTGGCAGTAGCACGAGCTCGGCTGGAATAAAGCTCACGCACGCACGCACGCACGCTCGCACGCACGCACGCACGCACGCACGCACACTCGCGCACGCGCGCACACGCACGCGCGCACGCACGCACGCACACACGCACGCACGCACACGCACGCACGCACACACGCACGCACGCACGCACACACGCACACACACACACGCGCGCGCGCACGCGCACACACGCACACACGTGCTGCTTTCACGTGTGTGTGTGTGTGTGTGCGTGTGTTCAGCCCCGAAGCACATCATAACTCTCGTATTACACAGTTCACGATCGGCATTCGGCCCAACAAGCATTAATCTGCGCGTCTTACATGTCTACATAATATGACGGTCAGAGTGTACGACAGAAGTCGTACACCCTCGATTTCGAGAACAATAGCGGAACGCTCTCGCTGCTGCTTCCCTCGCCGTCTCCAATCTCGAGTCTCTCAGTGACCGAGTCGCTCTGACGGGTCTGCCTTTGGCCGCACGAAACGCAGGTACATACATCACAAAGAGGGAGAGGTGCGCGTCAGCAGCGGCGTGGCGTGGCTAGGTGCAACTATACGAGGCAGCGAAGTTTGTTTGTCTTTGACGCTGGGCGCTCGAAGAGCAGTGTACCGACTGCGAAGCCTTGCCTGTGATACACGCTCGACCTGGCGCGTGATAGAATGATCGACTGGTGCTTGCCGATGGGCGCGGCACGAATTATAAAGAAAAAAAAAAAAGAAAAAGAAAGAAAAAAATGTAATTGAGAGGGACGGACGACGTGGTGTACCTGTCACGTCGTGTACGCTGAAGGGTCGAGAATTTTTATATGCAAACGCGTACGAAGTGTTCGTGCCGTTCGTTAAAACGCGCTCGTCGATATGCAGACGTTCGCAGACACGCGTCGTGTGCGTGTATAGTGAGAGTGGATCGAGTGGGGCGCCTCCGTGACGCGCTCCTGAACACGACGCGGTCGGTCCGCGTGTTTTCGTCCGAGGAGCTCAAAATGATTCGAGCCAGAAGAAAATAATAATCCCGAAGCAAACAAAATACGGGCACGCGTATACACGCGAGACGGGCGATGTATACACACACCGGATGTCGCAGCGCCGGCAGTTCCTGCCCGCGGGGAGTGATGCGTGGAGGACGAGCGTGGCGGTTGGGCGAGCGGAAGTGCCTTTCACAGAACGAGTTCCGTTACAACGAGCAAGGCGAGGGACACGGGGAAAACAAGAGGCGAACAGGACGGGGAAAATTGAAAAGCAAATGAACAGCAAGGACGCCGCTGCATGTCCGAGGAGAGTATGCGGCTCATTATTTCGATCGTCCAATCAAGCTGGCTCGAAAACACGATCTGTCAAACGTGTGCAGACAATACGGTTGACTTTCGGTGTAATAAGGCACTGCACAAATGTGGCCTAAGCTCTCACGAAGCTTTTTTTTTTTTGTTCCACATCACACTTAGAACAAATGGACACTGTAACATTACGGAGACTGTCGAACCAAACTCTTAGGGATGTTTTCGTGTCTATTCATGCTCTTTTCGCTTGAATTATCAAGTTATATAAGTTTGACATTGACTGGCGACAACCTCCTTGATCGGATACGTCGCAATGATTACACAACCCCGCAGTCCGAGCGTGCGTCATGAGAAAAAAATATTCTTTAACGGATGCTGGGCGTGGTTTGCGCGCTGCTCCAGACGACAAGAGTGGCATCAGAATGGACGCATTCATGCATGCCGCACACGCACGCATAACACGCGAGCACACACAGTAACAAGCAACTAGAGTGTCTGGCCGTGGCCAGTGTCTCTGTGGAAGGCTAATGAGAGCACCTTCGCTGCGCGCCAAGCACTGCACCAGATGCTAAACATTGTTTCGACGCAAGAAGAGCCACACGAAAGGGACACACACGATTCGCTTCGTGCGCCTCTTCTTGCTCCCAGACAATGCTTCACAAACTACACCAATTTGCCCAAGAAGAACTCCTATTGCACCAAACCAGCGCTATGAAGTAAAGGAGCAGGAGAGTCAGAATCTGGCACCGGCTTTTAGCTACGTATGCCGTCCACGAGTTGCCTTTGTTCGTGCGTATGCAGCATGCTTGTGGTAAGCTGGTCGTTTTCAATCGAACCATCCGCGTTTACTGGAAAGCAAGCATTTGTAGGGAGAGCTGTCGTTGCGCGCACATTTAGCTTGTGCTGTCCTTCGATCATCGAACAATTTATTGCCAACATTCCCGATTATATCCAAATAAATATCTCACTTACTCGCGGAGGTTGTATTAGGTTATTTGGCTGTGTTGTGCACCTACTTCTCACAGCTCGTAAGGATTTGCGCAACTGCAACCAGTTAATGCGAAATCAAAGCGAGCGCGGACTCGTGACTGAATGTCTGTTAGCATTGTCAGTTTCGGTTTGTGTTCTATTATTTTCAATTCCACGCGCACTCTACCAATCTATTGCGCACAAATGGCACTATAGTGTTTCCAAGTATATAAGTCCGCCTACGCGAATAAACTCTCTATGTTCGTTTGAGTCCACCTCGGCCTGCTTTTAAATATTCTGCGGTGCTGCTCTGAAGCGTCACGTCCTTGCCTCGTCGCCTAGCATGCGCACAGGCTTCACAGAAAGAGAAGTATACGAATGAAAGGATGCAGCAGTAGACTGGGACTCAGTTCCGTGCGCTTGCGTGCGTAGTCAGGCTCTCTAAACTAGTACCGACAATTAAGTAAAATAACGAAGGAAAGAAACGAGGTGGTCGGGGAGATTGGCAGGCCGAGAGGGAAGCGAGAATTGCTGGCCTGCTGCCGGCGGTATTGCACGCAAGCGGACGTCCATGCGTAAAACGGCAGTGTGCCAGCAGCCGCGGTCCACGCGCATTCAAATTTTTCAGAGCGAGGCGGCGCGATTCTCTTTGCCTCGCGGCACGAGACACGCAGCACGCATGGCGCGCGCACGCGACGGCGGATATATATATATATATATATATATATATATATATATACATAATGTTTTTTTTTACTTTCCATCTTTCACGACAAGTCGGCGTGTTTTTTTCGCGTCACGTACGTGTGGAAGTCACTGTGTCACGCGAGTCAAAACGACGTATGCAGTGTCTAAGCAGGGAGGCTGTACTAGATTTAATTACTTGGTATTTGTGATGACTCACAAGAAAATACAGAAATATCATTCCACCTCCTCGACTTTCCTCGAATAGTGCCTGCAGCATTGGAATCGAAATATGTAACTTTGACTCATCTATTGACAGTCTATCATAATTAGTGACTGAAGGGGTTGAGCACTCTGGGTTTGACGGTACACGAGAAAGTCGCACGATGTGATATGGCGGAAAAAATAAGAAGAAGAAGAAGAAGAAGAAGAGAGAGAGAGAGAGAGAGAGAGAGAGAGAAGAATAAAAAGAAAAAGAAAAGAAATAAAAGTTATACGAGAAAAGAAGAGGACAACGGGGTCGCGTCGCGTGCTTAGTGCACCAAGTCACATAATGTATGGCATATATATATGGTACCGACTCGCCCAGCTTTTGGTTCTGCACCAGCAAAAGAATCTTCATGGACAGTTCAAGTGTAGAGAAAGTCCTGCTCGTTAAAACTGCTTCTAAGCGCGATGTAGACAAGCCATAATTTCGTACTCGCGCAGCTAATGAATGTCTTGGCACACTTCGTATGGTTCCCGTAGGGCTGCACGTTTCAGGTGATGCATCGCATAGCGTTCCATGTATATGGATGCGTGCAGTGCCTTTGGCGCGAGTCTTTATTCGAGCGACGCACATGTATGCACGCACTGCTGTCGTGAATCTAAGCCCCTGCGCGCGTGCAGCGGGGCGGCTTGACAATCGTCGAGCGCTCCGCGTCCTGACGCGTGCGGTGGCACGAGTGGCCGACCGCTCGGCGGAACGCGCGTCCTGCTTGCAAGAGCAAACGCATCTGCGCGCATGCGTTGCAGTCGACACAGTTCCCGAAGGCACAGGAAATAAACAAAGGCGGAGAAGCACTTCTCTCAAAAAAAAAAAAAAAAAGGAAAGGAGTGAACGAGGACAATAATGTCAGTTGTCGAATAGAAAACCATGCAGTAAACGCATCATAAGTTACAGCGTAGTCAAGAACAAATGGAGCCGGTCTGCTTTGCTCTGCACTACGCTTGAGCACGGTTCCGAGCACGCAATCCCTCTTGTGGTTTCGTGTCGTATGCGGTGAAGCACGGCACGCAGAAACAAAGAAGCCCTCAAACTAAGCAGGCACAGCCGGGCAGAAGGGCGAATAACTGATTAATACACGACTGGAGGGTAATCGTTTGGTTGGCGCAAACCATGTGGCAAATTGTTGCAGGCTTAGGACCAAAGGGATATTTTCCTGGGTGGGATCAAGCTTCTGTTAACGACTTGGAACTTTGGTTGAAATTCACTTTTTTTGGAAAGAAAATATAAAAAGAAGCATAGATAGCAAACAAAGAACTCTGTGCAAATTTTTCGCGGAATGTTTCTTATAACACGCGCCATGTACGTTAAAAGATATATCAGAAAAAAAATCCGTAGCACCAGTGCGTGTTAATAACGATGTGCAAATTGTGCGCAGCAGAAAGTGACACGAATTGTTACTTTGTGTGCCTAGCATTTATTATCCTCCTTACGCTGGTGGAAATATGAACTAAGATTGAACTGAAATAACAAGGCTCGCTCATTGGACTAAACCGGGGCTTGGCACCGATACTTTGCAAATCTATCGGGATACAAATACAACATATTGAGGCGATATAAGAATTAGCGATACAGATACAAGATACAAACGTATTGACTGTGTCCTATACGATACTTGTCATATGTATCATAAGACACTTCGATAGATATTAGCTCATGTTCCACATAGCTGCGCTGCAAAGGGCACTGCAGGTTAACAGGTGTTTACTGGCGAATTTATTATCTGTCGCACGCCAGGCATCCTTTCTTTTTGAAGTTTTCTCTACTCATATGTACAAAAATTTTTCGAAGGTCTAACACCGATTTATATCTCAAATATTTCCGCGATGGTCTACGGGGCCGGTCGGACGTGCAAACACGCTGCGTAGCCGGCAATTTATCATGCCGCCTTTATCATCGGTACGATGCACTGCTTTGCGGTCCCTTCATAAAAAGAATTATTGTCTTATAGTGGAATGTGTTCGTTTGTATAGTTTTATAATTGTGCGACGTTTAGCTTCGATGCGTAATCTGCATATTACGCCATAGGCGGAAAGCTTTCAATGTTCTTAGGGGTGGGAGGAGGCGGGCTGGGGCCTGATCAGCTTTTTGAACTCGCACGCACGCACGCACGCACACAGTTGGAGGAACATTTCGCCCACACAACTATGGCATACTACAAAAAGTACTACAGTTTATGGAGTATTACAGTCTATGGGAAAGCTCTCTTATACAGAAATCAAGAATGATACAACAAGCGTCGGAAATAAGACCATAATTAAGAATTACCTCAGATTGCATGGTGTGCTTCACATAGCTGGGCAAATATATCCACAAATCAACATCCCAAAATCCTCAGCTAGGGTAAGACCAAGATGACAGAGCCAGCACGTGAGTGAAACAATTATGCCATCATCATCAGCACCAGCAGCCTATTTTATGATGTCCACAGCAGGGCGAACACATCTTTCCGCGATCTCCAACCTACGTGTTACATGACCTGCCCAGCTCCATTTATTTCTCTTAATGACAATTAGAATACGGCTATCCCTGTTTGCTCTCTGATCCACACCGCTCTCTTCCTCTCTCTTAACATTATACCTAACATTCTTCGTTCCATCGCCTTTCGCGCGGTAAGTTTTCGAGCTTCTTTGTCAGTCTCCAAGTTTCTGCCCCATATGTCAGCACTGGTAGAATGCATTGATTGTACACCTTTTTTAAAATGATAATGGTAAGCTTCCAGTCAGCATCTGACAATGTCTGCGGAATGCGCTCCAACCCATTTTTATTTTTATTCTTCTGTAAATTTTCTTCTCATGGCTAGGGTCCCCTGTGAGTAATTGACATAGGTAAATCATTGAATATCATTGGAGAGATAGGATAGGGATAACTTTAATAAAGTGCCGGCAAACGACGGTTTAACGCGTCGTGACGCTGGCCAAACGTCGACCCGGGGTTATACCCTACTCTGCACTAGCCCAGTTGGGCCCGTTTGTAGTGGGTCATGAGGCTTGTGCTTTTCGAGCGCACCCCGGGCCTGCTGGACGGCCCATAGTTGTGAGTCCTTGTCTGCAGACTGCAGTACACATTGAAGTTCGGGTGGGTAAGTCCTGGAGGTAGCTGCCGTCGAAAACCTGGCACAGTCCCACATGATGTGCCATTGGCGGACCCGCTGCACAAACACCGCACAGCCCACTCGGATGGAGCTCTGGGTGAAGCACGTGCAGCATTGCGGGGGCGAGGATTGACGCGGTCTGTATTTGCCTTAGGATTACGGCCTCCTCCCGACTGAGTGCCGGGTGGGGAGGCGGTATTGTCCGTCGAGCTAAGCGGTAACACTTCGTTACTTCGGCATAACTAGTCGATCTGTCCTCGGTTTCGAACCACCACACGGAACGGTCACTCTCGGGGGCGCGGAAAGTAAGCGCTCGCGCCGCCGAATGGGCCGTCTCGTTGTGGTTCGGTGGGGATGCACACTCGCCGGCGTGCGCCGGGAACCACTTGATACGGACGGTGCTGCCGCGGTCTTGAAGTTGGAGCTTGCCGATGATGGCGGCCGCCGGCGCGTATATTCACCCCTTGGCAAAGTGGCGCACGGCATTCCTCGAGTCGCTGAGCACGGTGCGACACTCGCCCTCGGTGATCACCAGAGCGATGGTAACCTCCTCAGCGTCTGTGGCGTTCGTGCACCACACGCTCGCTGCCGTTGTCTTGGTGCCGGTAGCCGCCGCAACGACCACTGCCGCGAAGCCTTCCCGCTTGTATTCCGCGGCGTCCACGTACCGGCCGTGCGGGTCTTGGGCGTGTTGTTCGGTGAGGGCCTTGGCCCGCGCCTGCCGCCGTTCTTGGTTGTACTCTGGGTGCATGTTCTTCGGGATGGGGTCCACGTAAATGTGGGTCCACGCCTCATCTGTGATCTCACACGGTTGCCGGCTGGGAGCTTGGGGGTTGTATAACCCAGGGACGTCAGTATACTGCGGCCCGTCTTGGTGGTAGAGAGGCGCTCGAATTGCGCGGTGAGCTGCGCCTCGGCTATTTCTTCTAGGGTGTTATGGACGCCGAGCTGCAAGAGCCGAGCTGTACTCGTGGTCTCCATTAAACCCAGCGCCGTCTTGTAAGCCCGTCTGATCAGCGTGTTGATCTTGGTCCTGTCAGTGACGTGCCAGTTGAGGTAGGCCGCAACGTAGGCGATGTGACTGATCACGAACGACTGGACAAGGCGCACGAGACTGTCTTCACGCATGCCCGCATGTCGTGTATGAGCCAGATGGCGTCCATTGCCTTGGTGGTAAGCTTGTTGATGATCTCGTCGTTGCGGCCGCTCTTGTTGAGCAGCAGGCCCAGGACCGTGATCTTGGGAACTTCGGGGATGCGTGGCCCCGATGCAGTCACAATCTTGATGTGATCACACTCCCGAAGGGGAGCGCGCTTCCGTCCCGGTCGAAGCGGTGTGAGGACGAACAGCTCGGATTTGGCGGGCGAGCACATTAGGCCTGTGCCATCGAGGTGCTGCTCGACGGCGGTAACCGCCGCTTGCAGCTGTTGCTCGATGCTGGCGTCGGTGCCGCCGGCCGACCACAGGGTAATGTCGTCGGCGTAGATCGTATGCCGGACGCCGGTTCCCGCTACTGCCCTCGCTACCCCGATCATGACGAGGTTAAAGAGCAACGGCGAGATGACGGAACCCTGTGGAGTACCCGTACTGCCGAGTTTGTGTTCGGGGAGCTTGAGGTCTCCGGCGTGCAGTTCCACCGTGCGGTTGGTCAAGAAGTCTTGAATATAATTGTAGCTCGTTACCCCCTTGTTGAGTCTTGATACTTGTGCTAATATGGATGAGTGTTTGACTTTGTCGAATGCACTTTGTAAATCGAGACCCAGAATTACTTTGCTGTCTTGTGTCTTGTTTCGATGATTTCTTGTTTGAGTTGTAACACGGCATCTTGTGTGCTGAGTCTGCGCCGGAAGCCGATCATCGTGTCAGGATAGAGGCCTTCCTTCTCTAGGTATTCCTGCCACCGGTTGGCGACCACGTGCTCCAGCACTTTGCCCACGCAGGACGTCAGCGAGATGGGCCGCAGGTTGCCGATGTCCAGTGGTTTGCCCGGTTTCGGAATCAGGATCGTTCTTGCCGTTTTCCACTGTCGGGGGAGCTTGCCCGAATGCCAGCATTCATTGAAGTAATGGGTTAGGGCCTCTATCGAAGCATCGTCCAGGTTGCGTAGCATCTTGTTTGTAACGAGATCTGGGCCGGCTGCTGAGCGGGTGTTGAGCTCGTGCAGCGCTACCCGTACCTCTGATATAGTAATGTCTCGGTCGAGCCACGCGTTGGGCAGCCCCCCGTACGGCGGGTGGGTTTCCGTTGGCGTGTCTGGCAGATACTTGGCTTCCAGGCTTCTGATAACAGCGTCTTTTCCTTGTTGTTGTGTGATGGTGTGCATGAGGCGGGCGAGGCGGTCGCACTGGTATGATTTGGTCTTTGTTTCGTCTATAGGAGGTGCCGAAATAGATTCCATGTACAACTGCGATGCAGTTCCCTGTCAGCTCGGTTACAGATTTCGTTCCACTGTTGACGGCACAGGAGCATGCAATGTTGTTCAGTGGCCCTGTTTAAGTCAGCCACCTTCTTCCTCAATTTGCGATTCAGCCGGTGCTGCTTCCAACGCGCCTGTATCGAACGTTTGGCCTCTATCAGATGGGCCAGGCGGCTGTCCATGATGATGACGTCCTCGTCTGTTTCTATGGTCTTTGTGGCTGAGCGCACTGCATCGCGGAGCTCTGCCGCCCAGGTTTCGATCTCTGTGATGTCTTGTGCTGTGGTGAGGCGCCCCTTACGGAATTCGTCCCAGTCCGTCCACTTGTGTATAATGGTATTGCTCCGTAATTGGTTGGGTATCGTAATTTCGAGGATGTATTGGTCACTGCCCAGGTCGACGCCCGTGTTGTGCCATGTTACTTTGCCCGTGTGGTCATTTTTGATGAATGTAAGGTCTGGTGTGGTGTCTCGTGTTACGGAGTTGCCGATGCGGGTAGGATGCGCGGGGTCCGTGATTAGGACACAGTTATGGTCCAGGCTATTCTGTAATAAGTCCCGTCCCTTGGCCGTGTCCTTCACATAACCCCACGCTCGATGGGCGGCGTTGAAGTCCCCTCCGATCAGCAACGTGTTGTCTTTGGCTTGGGTGCTGGCTCTGTGTAGTAGGGTCTTGAATTTCTGTGTTTGGTGCTTGGGGTTACTGTAGATGTTGGCGATGAACAGGCTGCCTTTCCGTTGTTTGCTTAGGATGATTTCGGTGAAGGCGTATTCCACCCTGCTGCGGCCGTGTTTGAGTTGGTGCTCGATGAACGTGAGCCCTTTGCGGACGAACATGCAGACGCCCCGTCCCTCCGCTTGGCTAACGTGAGCGCGACAGCCAGGGAGGGGGGGGGGGGGGGTCACCGTCGCCGTTTCTTGCAGCAGGATAATGTCGGGTTTCTTGTTTACTGTGGTAATATGTTGTTGCAGCACTGCTTTCTTGTTGTTGTAACTGTGGCAGTTCCACTGCCAGACCGTAAGGCCCGGTAGCGATCCTATTGTGGATTGGGGTTGGGACATAGTTGTGGCGAGGGTGGGGCTTGCGTCTGTTCTTGTAGGTATGGGTGGTTGGCGAATTCCGCTGAAAAGATGGGGCTGCGCACTATGGGCTTGAGGGTGTGTTCAAAGAATTCGAAACGCTCTTGTATGGTGCGAAGGACGTGGTGATCAGTTCCTCCAGCCGTGCCAGTCGTTGGTCGGTCACGGCAGCCGTGCTGGCGTAGGTATTGGCGAGCGCTTCAATTTTGGCTTCGAGCTGACTTTCCAATTGGATCAGGTCCTTGTAATGTCGTGGTGAAGTGCGTGTTCGTTTCTTGGCGGCTGGGTCAGTGGTCTTCTCCTCCTGGGGCGCGTCTTGGGTTTTGTCCTTTGATTCTGTGCCTTGGTGCGATAGCGTGTCGGTGTTCTGCTCGGGGACAACGGTGGGTGTAGGTTCGGTGCGTGCTCGTTTCTTGGGGGTTGGATCAGTGGTCTTCTCCTCCTGGGGCTCGTCTTGGGTTGTGTCCATTGATTGTATACCTTGGTGTGACCCTCCTCCTGGGGCTCCTGTGACCTCCTCCTCCTCCTCCTGTGACCTCCTGTGACCTCCTGTGACCTCCTCCTGTGACCCTCCTCCTTCTCCTCCTCCTTCTCCTCCTGGGGCTCGTCTTGGGTTGTGTCCATTGATTGTATGCCTTGGTGACCCCTTTCTTTATAGGTATCTTCCTACTTTTCTTGTGGAGAATTAAGGTAGCTGTGGAATATCTGTAGATACTTTCCAAGATATTTACGTAAGCCTCCTGTACTCCTTCATTACGTAATGCCTCGATGACTCCTGGTATCACGACTGAATCCAGTGCCTTTTCGTAATCTATGAAAGCCATATAGAGAGGCTGATTGTACTCAGCGGATTTCTCGATTACCTGATTGATGACATGGATGTGATTCACTCTTGAGTATTCCTTCCTGAAACCTGCCTGTTCCCTTGATTGACTAAAGTCCAGTGTTGGCCTTATTCTATTGGAGATTATCTTTGTGAATATTTTATATAATATTGTAAGTGAGCTAATAATTTTTCAATTCTTTAACGTCTCCCTTATTGTGGGTTAGTATAATGTTGGCATTCTGCCAATTCTCTGGGACCCTTGAAGTCGATAGACAGTTCGTGTAAAGGGCCGCTAGATTTTGAAGCATTATGCTTCCACCATCTTTGATTAAATAGACTGGTAGTCCATTTCTTGTTTCACCATTAGTGCCTTTGCAGGTCCTCTTTTTGTTCCAACGCTTCCTGGAGAAGGTGTTCATTATTCGCAGCTTATTCCTTTCCGTGATTTCTACGAGCATGTCTCTACTAGTGTTTCTAGAACTAACACCATAGTTGCCAATTGCTTGTTCACCAGCCTGCTTTTTCCCTACTTTTGCATTGAAGTGGCCCATTACTACAGTGTACTGAGTTTGCACATCGCTAATTCAACATCTTCATAAAACTGTTCTATTTCTTCGTCGTCGTGGCTGGAGGTTGGAGCGTAGGTTTGTACTACCTTTATTCTATACCTCCTATTCAGCTTTATTACGACTACTGCTACCCTCTCATTAATGCTGTAGAGTTCGTCAATGTTGCCCGTTATGTCCTTATGGATTAGCAGTCCTGCTACGAACTGCTTATCTGGTAGTCCTCTGTAGCAGAGGACTTGGCCATTTGTCAGCACTGTATAAGCCTCACCAATTCTAACCTCACTAAGGCCAATGATATCCCAAACAAAGCCTGATAGATCCTCAAAGAGTCCTGCTAAGCTATCCTCACTCGACAGAGTTCGGGTGTATAAAGGTTGCCAGGGTCAGTTTCCATTGGCGGCCTGTCCGTGTCCAGAGGTTCTTATCACCCTCTATTGCGTTAGAGGTCTTACCGCCGCCTTGGTCAGGTGCTCCGCAGCTGCTGGGGACTGAGGGCTATTATGTAATTGAATGAGTCATTTGAGAGGGAGTGGCCAAATACTGCACCAGGGAGGCCAATTTCTATTCTGATGAGGGAGTGTCTTGTTTAGAATATCTTGCTTAGTGGGTCTTCCTAATTTGGTTGTACCTGGATTAGTATAGCCCCACTTGCTCTCGGCGTTTCTGCCGGTGTCAGGCGCCACTCCAAGCGCGGATATATATATATATATATATATATATATATATATATATCGTTCCTTCTATATGCCGATGACATCACGATTTTAAAGAAAATTCACCCTGTTGACGTGATGACAGTCGATATTTTTATTTATTTATTTATTTATTCATACCTCAAATATCCCACTTGGGGTTTTACATGAGGAGTGGGTATATATATACCACTAAGAATCTGGCCTCTCCCGGCGGTGTAATCTTCCTTCGTCTTATACTTCGCTATCACTGTTGCTGCCTCCTTTCTTTCTTTTTTCTTTTACTGTGAGTCTAAGTATAAGCAAGGCTGCGCATGGCTGCTGTTGATGCTGATTTCGAGGGAAGCCGGCTTTGTCCTCATTTTGGTTACTGAGGGAAACATACAGAGTGTCCTAACTACCATGCACCAAGATTTAAAGAAAAGAGCAATTGCGTTACTCGGAGAAAACTTAGTGCACTTTGTTTCTAGTAGAGTAGAGTGCTGGAAACGAAATGTCCCCCGAGGAAACCCTTTTAGGCAAATGGTGGGCATTGTGCGGCACCTTCGCCTTCAGCTCCTGTTTGCTTGGTGTATTGAGTCGCTCGCGCTGCTGTTACGGATCCAGGCACATAGAAGGGAGCTAGCCAAGGAAAATGAGCGGGAAAGTAACAGCTTGCTGGAAAGACTTCCACAATAGCTATGGATGGTGGACAGTAGTCCGTCCGTCCGTTTCGCTGACATCTGCGTGGCCCATACGTATTTATGCGTAGAATGCGGCTGCGGCTGAGTAAGGCGTGGTTTTATACTAGCTTTAATAGCACACGCTCGGGATGATAGAATAGACCGGTTTACTTTCTTTCTCCGAGCTTTGTGCGCAAGAGTGAGCCAGCTACACTGACCTGTCCCAATAATTTCGCCGGAATGAGCCCGCGGCCGTCGGCGCAACAGCCACCATCGACGACAAGCTCGCGCATTCTTGGCCGACGCACCCCAGGACCAGTTTCTACAGCTGGTCTGAGGGAGCGTCATCGTGCCTCGTATGAGCTTATACGTATGGTAGACACGGAAGGCTGCGAGGAAATTTCTAATCTCTGGGCGGGAAATGCTGTGAACAAACGGAACGAGGTGATGTTCAGTTGACGAACGCCGTAGGTACCCGGCACCGTTGGCACTCGCGAATGCTTTTCACGAGGAACGAGGAAGCAGCTGGCATGACACTTTCGTAGATTCTGAGGGCTCTTCTTCCCCTTGGCATTCACTGGCGCTGTTTGAGGCTCGAGCGGTCACTCGCTTTTCTTGCTCTCGCTTTTTTTTTCGTTTTCTTTCTTCTTTCCGTTTTCTTTCTTCGCTAGAGAGAGGCGTCGTGGAAGAAGCCACAGCGATGTGGTCTAGCTCTCATTTCTGCACAAGGCTAAAGGTCGTAAAGGGAGAGAAAAGGAAGAAGAAAAAAAAAACGAAAAGGAGGAAGAACGGAGACGTACTGCGGGGAAAAAAAACTGTGAAAAAGTAACGGGTTCTTGACACGACGGAGCTGGGACGTTGACGCCAGCGGACCGAAAGCGCGGCCAGTCGCTACCGCGTAGTCCGCAGGCCGGTTGCTGGGGTGCCACTCGGCGTTCACAGCTCAGCAGCATAGCCTGCGAGACAAAGAAAGTCAAAGTCAAACATGAAAAAAAAAAAAAAAAAAATACAGAATAACAGCGAAGGCCGCGAAGTGGCGTGGTTCGGGTCACGAGCGTGTAGCTATATAGTACGCTGCTTCTTCGCAGTCTCAGGTATCACGGAGAATCAACGTTCCCTCTTTGCTGTTCAAGTCCGGTGCCACCTTCCGGATTCCTGTGCCTAAGAGAGAGAGAGAGAGAGAGAGAGAGAGAAATAAAGAAAGGGAAGAAAAAGTGGACACAGACCTTCGACCACTGAGTTATTTACCGTGGAATGAGGTTAACTAAATACAATACTTTTCACTCGTTTTGTTCAAGCACAGGCAAAACCGATCTGTACCCTCTCTCCACATGTACTCGAATGAACCCATCTTTAAAAAGTAAATGTAAGCATAATAGTTATACCACAACCTCAAAATGTTACAAACATCATTCTCAGCTCATCGGTTACGTCTATCCCAAATCTCCGTATCTTTTTCAACCTGTCCATGAGAAAAACTCAAAATTTCCACTTTGTGCCGTTAAAGTGTACAATGACGTCACACAGGCGCTCGAACTCAGTTTCATAGGACACACTGCTTAAAAGAGTAATAATAAGAAATACTGGATCATTTGCTACGCAAAACGATCTTGACGTATGCTCAATGACTGGTACACCTCCTAGCTAATGCCTCTAGCTTTGTCTAACCTAGAACTATGTATTTCACTAACCCCATTTACCGGATACGAAGTAGTTGCACAATTAACAACCAGTCATTTGAACTTACTAGCGCGTACTAGCACCTTAGACCGCGCAACTGTAGCCCCAATTAATTATGAAACCACCACATGGTTGCCTCTGAAAAGTTCAGACGGCTCAATCAGACTACTGAAACGCAGCATCTAATGGGGCTACTCAAACACAACCTTACAGGGGCTCAAATTCGTAAGGTTGCGTAAAGTTGCGTAAGGTTATTTTTGAAGGATACTGACTTCCAAAACAGGGCTGCGCGCTTCATCTACTTTGACCGCTCACGTTTCACATGCGCCTCTGCTTTAAAAACACGCGCTCAATTGCCTCAACTGTAGTCGTGTCGCCGCAGGAATGCTCGCCTTTCACTCCTTCTCACGCTGCATCGCCATCCGATCATACATGACTATTTCTTCCATAAAATCACAGCCACGTTCCCACGCCGATATCACCTTTTTGAGATCAAACGCGTAAGTGCAAAACATTTCACATTTCCATGTCGTATATTCCACACGCTATCACTGAATGGAATAATCTGGCGTCACGCATCGCCACTCATACTGACGCCACACGATTACGAGAACTAATACGCGCTTTGAATCATCACTAATAAATGTGTAACGATTCACACTGAAGTTTCGTCTGGCGTTTTGTCATCGAATATATAATTGTCCTTACGTGCATTAAGTTCTCGATTTGCTACTTAGCGCTTCCCTGTATTTACCTTTTACGACCACATCCTGTCGCGCACACAGTAACTGCCTCGCTAAAGGTGCTCACCCGAGTTATAACCACGAAGGTGGCACACATGAGAAGATCCTTGCTGTCGGATCCCCGGTGCCGATTCTCTTCTCCCATTCCCTAACACACCTCATCTTCCCTTTCCCCCTTAAGGGCTTTGTTGAAGTTTTTAAGGACATGCGAATTGTGCGACCGCCTTTGAACGTTGTAGCGCGTAGTTTCGCGTTACTGTGTGAATTTTCTTTTTTTTTCTTTTTTTTCCTCTTCTTCTTCTTTCTCCTTTTATTCCCTTTACCCATTTCCCCAGCACAGGGTAGCCAGCCGGTACTTACACTGGCTAACCTCCCTGTCTTTCCTCTCCTTTGTCTCCTCCTCTCCTCCTTCCTTTTCCCAGCTACGCCACCAGCCATCCTTTCCGAAATGAAATGTTTCTTTTTGTTCGTTAATTCATTCGCTCATTCCGCGGCAGAAGAAGACCCACCAGCCTTCGGTGTTCCCAGCTGGTGACATTCCAACGTAGTGACTGAGCACCTCCCGCGTAGTGATCATGTAGTTACCAAGCGCCGCTTACAGCGTCCGTGATCTTAAGGGAACTATAGTGCACTCAGGACGACATGGTCGATGGCCACCCTCAGGATAGCCAAAAGTCGCGATGACCACTCAGGGCCTCGCTCCGCCGTAACACTAGCTGAATTTATTACAACGCAGAGACGGCCAGCTCAAGGCGCAATACTTCTGGTTTTCATAAAAAAGAAAGCAAGCAAATTGTTACGACTGTGCTGCGATCGCGGAACAAACAACCTTCGCAAGACACGCTTGCCGTCTGCGCACACTAATGCATATATTGCGGACGACTCCAGGAGCGATCCACACTAACCGGGTGCCCACCACGGCCCGCTGTGCGGCGACGCCGCTCAGTCTCACGGCGAACGGGCTGTGTTTCTCCGTACGAAACTGAGGCAATAAACGCAGTGTCTCGGACGAAAAGGATCCTTACAGAAAACGTATAAATGAAACGAAGAAAACAACACCCGGGCCCGTATTCACAAAAAGCTATTACGGTAAAATTGCTTGTAAGAGAAGATTCTAGCCGATCCGGATGCTGAACATATTACGAGTGGAGGCGCCCAGCCAATGGCAATAGGCACTTACGCACGAACAGTTTTGAGAATTCGGTCTCCGATTACTAAGCATAAATAACATGCGGGACTCTGCAGTTGCCATTGCGCGTGAATAGACATAAATGAGCGCAGCGCTGGGATTCTGTGTACTACACTGTTTACGGTGCGGCCTTGAAATAAAATTCAGCTTGGCCTACACCTCTCATTCGCGTACAGCTAAGGAAGCCATTCGGGACAGGCATTCGTGATTTCCAGGCTCCGCTATATAGAGTCGTGCCGACGCGCGTAGTTATAACGCTGCGCAATTGCGTCACACCGTGTTTTCTTTTTCTCGATGCCCCGTTATAATCGACGCCGCCGCGTACACGCACAACGCACTGCACCGCGATACGGCCTCGGCCAACGGTCGGTCAACCAAAGCAGGCCTTCCCTCGTTCGCCGCTGCTTCCTAGAGGTCAAGTTCCCTGAATGTGCGGCGCAAAACAGCCGAGCACGACGCCTTCACTTGCTTTCTTCCTCGGCCCTGTCTTCTTTTTCTCTTTACAGTCTCACCTCATTCATGGCGCCCTGCAGACTATTTCTCGCACGCGCACTTTGACAGCCTTACATTTACCTGCGCTTCGCAGTGCCGCCTTACGGGCCGCGTAGGAGTAAACGCGCTTGTTACTGAAATGCGCGTATACGTACGTGTTGTAGTAGGTCGCGCTTTCGGGTCGCGTCTGCAGGCGTCTTTCCTTTTCTGAGGGAAAAAGCTATAGAAACGAAGAGGGAACTGCAGGTTATGAAGGGCACGCACTGAGATGAAAAGAATGAATGGATCGCGGACGACTTCTGCCCTGCCCGCGCCGGCAGCCGCGGCCTCTCGAAGCATTCTTTTTTCCTTCTGAGGGTGCTTTTCCATTTCCATTTTATTCGTTGGGACAAGCTTGTTCAGGAGTGGAGAACTCGGGGATTCGCTCTTCCTCGCGTATAGCTCTGCGTTTTCGCCGCGTGTTGACCCTCCAACTCGGCAGTGGCCTGCACCTCGCTTCGTGCCAAGTATACGCGCATTCGGCGCACTTCTTTCTCTTTTCTCCCTCTTCCCAGTGGTCGCTAACGTTGTTCACAAGGGAAAATGAAGTGCTTCGGAGCAACGGCCGCGCCGGCGTGTGTGTGCGACGAGGACGGGCCTTTGGAAGGACCAACTTTTGGGCCTCGGCAAAAAGGGGCGTTGCGAGCAACTTTGACGTCGGTTTGATGCTCATCCGTCTTCTCTTGGAAGTTTGGAGACAGCACATTTATTAGAAGAAAAAAAAACGGCATATTAAGCTGCCAGTATATGCACGTATTGTGAACTGCCAAAGACGCGAATCGTATCAAAACAATTAAATGCGGGGCCTCAACTCGGGTAATTTTTGACGGAAGAAATCTCGCGACTAGTCCGTACAGAACGGTGACGGCAGAGGGCGCGCTCTGTTTTCGGGTCTGCCGCCAGGCTACAGTTGACAGGATACGGTACCCTTGAGGTAGGTCGATGGCTGGCGGAAGTTTATTTGCATCTACTTAACGCGAATAATTCGTGAACTTAGACCTATTACATAAACACGAACCCCATAGATTATTTCAACGAAGCGTATGACTCTGTAGGAACGAGCCGGAAACATTGGTTTCAAATAATAAGGCTAGTTGTTTTCCCTTAATTGGCATAACCTAAGTTTTCCAACCAGGCTGATTTCAGTGGAGTTCGAACACTATTTTCAAACCATTCGTTCGTGTTGCACGGCCGACGTCCGTACGTATAGTGCACAGCGCTTCGCGCACTTATAACAAACCCGCTTTGAGCGTGCGGACCAAGTAGTATTTTTGAGGCACTCGTGCAGCATGTGTGCAAGCCATGTGCTTCCTTCATCTCGAAGAACGTCTATGTTTTTTTTCTCACAGCCAGCGCTTCTTATGCAGAAGAGGCATATTGTGTAAGAGGCGTAATGTGTCTTGTGGGCTCGGGTTTGAATTGGAAGGGGGAGGGGAGGAGGGATGGTACACGACAGTCTTTCTCTATCGGGAAGGGCAAAAGCCTTACCGTATACAAACTTCGAAAGCATATACGTAGGTTCAAGTTAAATGAGACCTGCGTCGCCGACGGGCGTCGCACCTTTCCTACGCTTCGTAGATATCACAAGTCCTGGAAACTCGTAACATCAAGGTCACGCTGTATGCCGGGCTGGCACGCCATACGTTTCAACGGGGACGCTACTGAGAGAATAGTACGTAACCCTTATTGGTAGCCACGTTTCTGTAAAAATATACTTTGCTTTGAATTAATAGCACGACGCAGCGACTCTGATGTTCCAGGAGTATTGTCATGTACAAGCTTCGTGGGGCTTCTGAGCGCTCAAGGTCTATAGACTAGCAGCATCTCTTCTTGAGTATAGAGCTTCGCAGTCCCAGAGAGTGTCTTTCATGAGAAAACTGAAACTGTTAGTCGATGCGGCAGTCCTGACATGCAAGCTACTCCAGGTGTTGGCCGACAGATGAGATGGCAGACGTCGCGAAGATGTTATGACGTGGCACGATCGTGCAGTGCGCGCGAAATGCTAGTTCGTTATGGCTCCACATTCTACAAACAGCGCAGACGACAGGAGAGGGGCAAAGCGCGGATGATGCAAGCACCGCGTCGTCCGCCTGTGCGTGTCGTCCACCTTGCTATACCGTTTAATGTCGTCCACGCTGTTTGTCTGCGAAGAGACTCTGCGAAAGATGAGCGGCGTGGCCAGCACGTATCTCTGAGGCGGACTGCCCGTGTGCCACAGAGGCGCTGCTCGTCGTGCGCGTATACACGGGTCAATGAAGGAGTGCATATACAGGTGTGAAGGCTGTGGCACGCAGAAACAAGGCACGTGGTGGAAGAGCCGCAAAAGATGCCGAGGGGAAGGACAACACAGGTAGCGGCTCCCCGGGGTTCATGCTCGTGTGCAGGGCAGTGGTCTCGACTAATGTCGGCACTGGCGGAGGCTCTTTTTTTTCGTCTCGTGTTCGTGTCAAGCGAGACGTGCTCGTCAGAAACACTGGCAGGCAACACTCAGGCGCTGACAGCCCTAGACAAAAAAGTGACGTACTATAGCTACATTAGCGTAGATGCATTGTGTTTCATAACCTCTACGGCACGGATACACACTACACATATTTTCTGAATGGACATTCTACGTTAATTGCATCCCGCTATAGCTTGCGCGAACAGCGGGTTGCAGGAAGCCCGTCCTGAGATGGGGGAAAAACAACAAGAACAAGCGCCGAGTCATTAGTTGACTCGCTGGTGAACTGGAAGTTCCCGCACGCGCGGCCACAGCTTCTTGGCATGTACTATGTACGGCGCAGCAGGTAAATCTTAGCTACACCGACTGCAAGAGATAGATAGATAGATAGATAGATAGATAGATAGATAGATAGATAGATAGATAGATAGATAGATAGATAGATAGATAGATAGATAGATAGATAGATAGATACATAGATAGATAGAGAGAGAGAGAGAGAGAGAGAGAGAGAGAGAGAGAGAGAGAGAGAGGGAGAGAGAGATGAAGAGGAAAGGCAGGGAGGTTAACCAGATATTAGTCTCCGGTTTGCTACCCTACACTGGGATTGAGAGATAGGACCTCCTGCCATGTACATACATGTGTAAGGGCGGCGGGCTCTCGCACCGTGCGCCTTATATAGGGTGTCCCAGGTAACCTGAACGGAACTTTAAATATATGCAAATGCTACGTCGCTGGATGGAACCATGGTTCTGGCAAGGTAACGTTGCTTGCCGTTGCTCGGATATACTTAGATTCCTTAGATATAATATACTTAGATATACTTAGACTACATATTTAATCTTAATTAATCATCAAGCTTCTCAAATATTATAGTTAGATTGAGAGTTCCAATAAGAAAACTGTAGAGAAACATGAAAAACTTCCGATATGACTTTCTGTCCCTCAATTCGTGCTACATAAAAGTGTTTTTCCAAGCATGAAAGAAGCCCGCGAATACACGAAAATTGCCGCGCGACTGGCCGTTCGAAGCATTCTACGTGTATGTTTTTCTGTAACAACAGAAAGCTGTACCGGGAGTTTCTCATGTGGCTTTACAATTTTCTCTTTGACCCTTTTAATCTAATTAGACTTTTTGAGAAGTTGATTAATGATTTAAGATTGTTTATGTAATTAGGCAGAATGTAAGAAATAATCTATCTCCAAGCGACGGCAAACAACATTACCCTGGTTCTGTCCAGCTATGTGGCAATTAAAGTTTGGCGTTACGTGGGACGTCCGGTATGACAATACGAAGCTGGGTAAGCTATATTCACGTTGCGCGAGAGGGAGCACAAAAGGGGCGAACCATCTCGCTTGTGTTTCTGGCGCATTGCTTATGCGCTTACGTGTCACAGCGTGGCTGTGTGCATGTTGGTAGGTTGGTTGCTAGCGAAATGGCGCAACATGCTCTGAGGGATTAACCATGAATCGAGTGGCACGAAGGTCCAATAAAAAGAAGTTGAAAGGAAGTTGAAAGGAAAAAAAATTAATGGAAAATTTTGAAATTACGTGTTCGATGACACAGGCATAGAGTGAGAAACAACTAAATATTGCAGTAAGAAAATAAAGAGAATACATACGATAGAGGAATAAATTGGCGTGGAATTCTTGTTGTGTCTCAGAAAATGTAGAAGATGGCGTCGCAAACATTCTTGTGGCTAAAACCCATAGCGGTAGCACCAAAAGAAAGGATGGCTGGAGGAGTCAAGTTCATGCCAAGCTTTTGAAAGGGTTCTTTGGGGCCTTCACTTTGGGGTCTAAAGTCAAGACCTCAATGAGTAATCAAGTTAAAGAACGTGACATTCGTAATCAAATTTGGTCACTGGTTTCACCACATATACCCTGCGCACCAAGAGATTTCATCGAGAGGAAGCCTCTCTTCTATATCGCATAAAGACAGGATCTGCTCGTACACCAGCATGGTTAATTAAGACGGGGCGTATCGATTCTCCGAACTGTATGGCATGTGACGAGACAGGACACTTTCTGCGGTCGTGCCCAAAATACCGAGATGAAAGGAACACTATTCTGGAGAACCTGCAAAAGAAGGACCTTCCACATGTGTGCCTGCAACACCTTGTGTTCTCCGAAGGATCAGTTCTAGCCCGCAAAGGAGCTTCACCCCTTTATATTACATTGTTAATTAAGAGAGGCTGGTTTGATGGATATGTTGTGAAATACCACAGCGATATTATAAGAAACGCTCGGGCGGAGCAATTGCTGGCCTTGATCGCCAGATTAAACCCGCCTCTTGCAGTGACCCACCACAACCACCACTTTTTCCAAAAATATTTCCGAGCAGTAAGACGGCGACATGCCAAGAAGAAATGTTCTGGAGCATGCGAATAAAGATCGCCCCACGCAAACCGGGGGATAGGCGTTCGCGCGTGAGTAGCGCGTGCAAGAAATGCTGCTCTTTTTGCCGGCGCTGACGGTTTGACAGAGAAGAGGCAGGAAGGAAAAAGAAAGTTCACTTATCCTTGCAAAAACTTGGCCTTGTTATATTAATAGCAGGGATTCGCGTCGAAATGGCGCCGCGGGTAGGCTATTTTTGAAAATCCCACCATACGGTATCTGATGTATGTGCATCGCATGGCGAGGCGCGTGGCGAGCATTAGCTGCCTGGGCATTCCGTTGTCACCACTGCTGAGTAGTTTTGCGAAAAGGAAAGGCAAGGCAGGCGAGGAAGAAAGTTCACACATTTGGGACCGTTACGCGATGAAAAGTAAAAGGGCGAAGTGAAGAAAGAGACCCTATAGCTTCACGCTTACATGAGCTGCTGTCAACTGTGTGCTAAGAGCTAAGCGTACACACTTCAGGAAAATGCTATAGTGTAGGCGGGTCGGTGCATACATGAGTAACGAAAGAGCGCTTTGCAATAGGACACACAGCAGACAACATGCAGACGAGGCCCACAGCGACGTGTGTGTCGTCTGCTCTATGTTTTAAGGTGTTCTTTATTTCATCATGCGATCTAATTCTACATCGTAGTGAAAATATCGATCCTGCAATATCGGCCGAAGGACGTGGCAGCGTAATCTGTGTATTATTTGTCATTTGGTCCTTTCTGCTTGCCCGTGCGAAAGTTGTTTGGTTAGACGTGTTCATTCCGAAAAGTGTTCAGTACGCATGCACATTAGATGCATCGTTAGTGTCCTTACTGTATCGACGCCATATTACAGAATTTAAATCAATTCAGTCATTCTACTCGACAGCAGTCCACGAGGCAAGGAGACGAATAGTGTCCTGACAAATTACTGGCCTTACGGGGAGGAGCTATAGTACAGACTGTGTAATTCAGTGAAACGACGCTAGTGAATTAAAACATCCCACACATCCAACCATTAGTTGCGGTTTGCGCGACGGACAGTGTACAAAGTAAAACAAGACGCTATAGTGGTCACGCTGTCACTCTTCTCAAGAAGACGGCGTAGAAAATTATATATAAAGTTTAGGGAAGAACTGTCAAATATCTGATACAGAGAAGGGAGGTTTTTTCTTTCTCGTTTAACGTTTTGCAACGAACCTTTATTTAGCCTAGCCACACAGGACGACGAGATTTCTGATCGCTGAAGTGCTGCTCCTACGAAAATACAAGTCCTTAATCTGGGTCATTTGCGATATACGTACGTCGATCTCGGCCCTCCGTAAGAAAGTCTCGCCGTTGTGATTCGAACACTGTCGACGAGGTTATGCAGTAAATTGCGGAAGCAGGCGATGCAGACCATTAAGGGCGCAAATTTTAGTCGCTCAACTTCCGTATTTCCCTCCTGCTTCGCGGCCTCGTTCGGGTCATTCTCACGTTCCGCGGCGTTCATTTGGTCTTCGCCATGTGTAGGCGCGCGGCCGCGTGGTTGCCCGGACGGAGCGAGCATGTCCTCGCTTCCTTCCGAGTTTACACGTCTGCATTCAGGCTGACCGCACACGAGGATACAACGGGTTTTCGGTAAGAAAGGAACCCGCGTAACGTGCGCGGAAATAATGTTTCGTAATTTTGTGTGACGTAAGCCATGCTTCGGCGGTGTGGACGCCGGAAATGAAATAAAGGAAGTGCTGGATGAACGCCTTTAAGTAAGGTGAGCGCGTTCGTTGGCATCGTAAAGTGATCGCAGTAGAAGCTAGTGAGATGCGTTAAGGTTCGGCGAGGGGATGTATCAGCACTCTCTTGGCTGCGAGCCCTTACGTAGGTCTCAATAGTATGTTACAGAAGAAAAAAATCAAATTTTTTTATTCTCATAAAATTGTGTATTCGAGAAGCCAGTGTAGGCGCACGCGCACGCATCAACGGAAATCGCGCTTTTCATTTTTCACATTCTTCACTGAAACGCAAATTAGTGAAAAAGAACATTATCATTCTTAATTACAACCCCTTTTAATCGGGGTGGCTACAAACATTCACGAGTAACTTGTGTGAGCTACTTAGGTATTACCATATCTTCATCTGGCATTGTACCTCTCTCTGCTTTATTTTGTATTCTATGTCTGTCCCCCTCCGCCCCCCCCCCCCCCCCCCCGATCCTCTCGCCATATCATCCCTGCTTGTATATTTCTACACCAATATTCCCATCGCCGATCTACGTACCTTACCGGTTAACGCTCCTATCAACATTGGACCTCAGTTCCTTTAGAAGGCGGACATTCCTTGCAGTTATGACTTGATGGATGTCTGCCCATTCCGTTAGGATACCTGTATGAGTCGCTTCTGGATTTTTTCTGCTGCAGACACATGCCTCATCCTCTTGCGAATACTTGCCCCCATAGGTTCTTGCCCTCATGCCTGATCGGGCCTCAAAGAGCTAGGCAATAACTATTGTGTTATCGTACAAGTTTCCTTTTTCCAGTTTAATTTTGATTGCGCTCTTTGTAAAACTCCGTGGACTCTGTGGCATATCAATTTACCGTATTTCTTCCTCTCACTTTCTTTTTCGATGACTCCGTGTTGCTTAACTATAGTAAAGCGTTAAATTATAGCAGTAGAGGTCGACATCTTTGCAGATACACAAAGCTTCATTATTAACTGTTTCTGAATGGCCGGTTAAATTGGCTTTAGTCTCATCGACTATGACGGTTTAGCTGGCGGCAGTTGTTACGAACAGCCTTTGCAAGTAAGGTCTTTCTCGCGAGCGAAATGCTGACAAAGAAATTATATATATATATATATATATATATATATATATATATATATATATATATATATATATATATATATAGAAAGGCAAGACAGAGTAACTAACAAGTTTCTTGTAATGGCCAAACAAAGACATTTATGAAGCTCATATAACACTTGTACTCATTGCGACACCAAACATTGCGGCACTAAAAAATTGCGGCTCCAAAAGTTACTCACAAAGTCCGACCAATTTAAATGCCACAGACATCCTTGCTCATCAGCGCGGAGTCCGCAGAAAATACCCGCCGCCTCACCCACAACGTAACGGGGAAGAGGCCGCCGATTAGCGTAAAATACAGACCGGGGTACTCCCCCAATTAAAATTGGTAAACGCCATGTATCCCACTCGTTATAGGGCCAACTGTCCTTGGTGCGGTGGCATACCTACCCTAATACATATAACCTGGGAGTGCACTAAGCACCCTCATAGGCCAAATACCAGTAACACAATGGAGCAGTGGGAGGCACAGCTCGCCCGCTCCGACTTCGCAGGACAAAAGTCCTTAATTAGCCAGGTCAGGCAGGCGGCAGAGGCCAGTGGGGCCCTGGACTGAGAGGCTCCGACCACGCCTCCTTCAAATCTTTTCCATTACAATAAGAGAGAGAGGTTGTGTTCATATAGGAGGTACCGGAATCTTGGAAGAACGCTAACATAATCCTAATCCATAAGAAAGGGGACGCCAAAGACTTGAAAAATTATAGACCGATCAGCTTACTGTCCGTTGCCTACAAAATATCTATTAAGGTAATCGCAAATAGAATCAGAAACACCTTAGACTTCTGTCAAGCAAAGGACCAGGCAGGATTCCGTAAAGGCTACTCAACAATAGATCATATTCACACTATCAATCAGGTGATAGGGAAATGTGCGGAATATAACCAACCCTTATAATAGCTTTCATTGATTACGAGAAAGCGTTTGATTCTGTCGAAACCTCAGCAGTCATGGAGGCATTACGGAATCAGGGTGTAGACGAGCCGTATGTAAAAATACTGAAAGATATCTATAGCGGCTCCACAGCCACCGTAGTCCTCCATAAAGAAAGCAACAAAATCCCAATAAAGAAAGGCGTCAGGCAGGGAGATACGATCTGTCCAATGCTATTCACAGCGTGTTTACAGGAGGTATTCAGAGACCTGGATTGGGAAGAACTGGGGATAAAAATTAATGGAGAGTACCTTAGTAACTTGCGATTCGCTGATGATATTGCCTTGCTTAGTAACTCAGGGGATCAATTGCAATGCATGCTCACTGACCAGGAGAGGCAAAGCAGAAGAGTGGGTCTAAAAATTATTCTGCAGAAAACTAAAGTAATGTTTAACAGTCTCGGAAGAGAACAGCAATTTACAATAGGAAGCGAGGCACTGGAAGTCGTAAGGGAATACATCTACTTAGGGCAGGTAGTGACGGCGGATCCGGATCATGAGACTGAAATAATCAGAAGAATAAGAATGGGCTGGGGTGCGTTTGGTAGGCATTCTCAGATCATGAACAGCAGGTTGCCATTATCCCTCAAGAGAAAAGTGTATAATAGCTGTGTCTTACCAGTACTCACCTACGGGGCAGAAACCTGGAGGCTTACGAAAAGGGTTCTACTCAAATTGAGGACGACGCAACGAGCTATGGAAAGAAGAATGATAGGTGTAACGTTAAGGGATAAGAAAAGAGCAGATTGGGTGAGGGAACAAACGTGAGTAAATGACATCTTAGTTGAAATAAAGAAAAAGAAATGGGCATGGCAGGACATGTAATGAGGAGGGAAGATAACCGATGGTCATTAAGGGTTACGGACTGGATCCCAAGGGAAGGGAAGCGTAGCAGGGGGCGGCAGAAAGTTAGGTGGGCGGATGAGATTAAGAAGTTTGCAGGGACGGCATGGCCGCAATTAGTACATGACCGGGGTGGTTGGAGAAGTATGGGAGAGGCCTTTGCCCTGCAGTGGGCGTAACCAGGCTGATGATGATGATGATGATGAAGAGAGAGAGTCAAAAGGGAAGGAAGGACAAGGAGGTTAGCCAGTGTAAATACCGGCTGGCTACCCTGTGCTGGGGAAAGGGGTAAAGGGAATAAAAGGAGAAGGAAGAGAGAAGAAAAAAAAACAAGAAAAATGCACACAGTAACGCGATGTTACGCGCAACAATAGTCAAAGGCGTTCGCACAATTCACATGTCCTTAAGAACTTGAGCAAAGCCCTTAAGGCCTTGAGTGCCGAAACCCGTCTGGACCAGTGTCCTAGAACTTTCTCCTGTGAAGGGGTGATTGTCCAGTTTTTCGAGCACGGTCACGAGCACTTTTCTTTGCGCATTGTAACGTGGACAGTCACAGAGGAAGTGCGCGATCGTCTCTTCGCAGCCGCAGGTGTCGCAAGCAGGGCTGTCGGCCATTCCAATACGGAAGGAATAGGAGTTCGTGAATGCCACGCCGAGCCATAGGCGGCACAGAAGTGTTGCTTCCGTTCGTGGCAACCCTGGTGGAAGACGGAGTTGCAAACTCGGATCCAATCTGTGAAGTCGTGTGTTCGTGAATTCGCTGGTGTTCCACAGAGTTAGCGTAAGCTCGCGTGCGAGGGAGCGAAGACTTGTGGCTGCATCTGTTCTTGACAGCGGTATGGGTACAATCTGGGCACCATCATGGGCCGACCGGGCAGCGTCATCCGCACTGTCATTTCCCGAAATTCCGCAGTGACCCGGTATCCACTGGTAGATGATGTGTCCCTTGTCGATTGCGTAATGGTGGAGTAGTCGGATGTCTGCGACTAATTGTACATTTGGTCCGTGCGATAAAGTTTCTATCTATCTCCTGCAGGAACTCCCTAGTAGGGCTTGTGAGATAGTGCGAGAGCATTCTCTTTAGTTGCTTAAATAAATAAAAAAAAAAAAAACGAGCACACGTCGCCATCACACGACCAGACGTGTTCGGATGCGTCAGAGACGTAACTGTGCAATATGAGTGGCTGGAAAGAATGCTTACGCACAACCTGACCAATCTCACTATAGAAAGTTTCTGCAGCTTTTTTTTCTTCTTTTTCCTTTTTTTATTGTTGTATTTATTTATTTATTTATTTATTTATCTATCTATCTATCTATCTATCTATCTATCTATCTATCTATCTATCTATCTATCTATCTATCTATCTATCTATCTATCTATCTATCTATCTATCTATTTATTTATTTATTTATTTATTTATTTATTTATTTATTTATTTATTTATTTATTTATTTATTCTTGCATAGAAATGATCTGGAGTAGCCGGAGGCGTGCTGCTTCCAACCTCTCCAGTTAGACCCTACCAACACCGACCTTGGCCTTAGTTTAAGAAATGACTTGTGTCATGTCTTCCCATTCATCGCGTCATATGTGGTCCCTGTGCCCTGCGACCCCCTATGTCCGCTTGCTTCTCTCTCCGGGTGGCACTTAAAAGTGCAGATGATATTCGCGTGTAGCTGCTGCCTAAGGCTCTCCACGGCTTCGATGTAAGGGTTCCTTCATGTGATCACTTCGTGACTTGAAAGGCACATTTACAGTATAGCTGCAGTGTAGCTGTTGTAGAAGGCATGTATAGGGTGGAGAAGGGAAGTTTATTGCTTCGCTGTCGAATCCGTATTTAGAGTGGAACGACGCGCGCGTTCAGGCTTTCCTACACCGGTCCGCTGTTCTCGCGCGACAGGTGACGCGAACGGCGTCCCTGTGGGAAGCAAGTGCAGCACGTGTGCATAAATATTTCACAGAAGGTTACTCGGAGGAATTGTAGGGCATACGGAGACCAGTTACATTGCACCGCTGTGCTATTGCACCATACTCTGAACTGGAACGCTATCTCCGCTGCACATGGTGCAGTGTGCGCACGCGTGTACACGCTGAACTCGACTGTGTGCGTCGCTAGCGTAGTCTGCCAGATATGGACCGCGGGCGAAACGACTTTGACGCCAGTCCGTTCACCCCGGAGGCCGCACTATTTGAGCGTCACACACGATGTCTTTCCTTCGTGTACCGGTGAAATGTCCAGCTGCAGGTACCGTTTCAGTTGCGTAATCACCTCTGCCATGCACGGGTGGACAGTCGATGCGCGTTCTGCAAATGGCCGGCAGGCCTCGGCTGGCCGTAGTAGCCGTCTCCGTCCCTTGGAGCATGTCGTTGTAGCAGCGTATAGAGAACGAGCCACCGTGTAAGCTGTTGCCGGCGCTGTCGCAGGCCGTGCAGGGGCAACGGGCCGATCCAGACCGTGACGCCTCCGGCTCTAATCGTCCGCCATCTTAGCGCGCTCAATTGTCTTCGGTTTTGTTTTTCCTTTTCACTTAAAGAGGTGAAGAAGATAGCGTATTTCTCTTCTAGAATCTCTTTCGTTCTCGCGTTGAACTTTCTTGTTGATTTTCTCCCGCGCAGTAAAGTTGTGCCGTACTGAGCTGCTCGCGTGGTTTCACATTCGTTGCTATTCTTTCTTGTGTTATCCCCCCCCCCCCCTCCTGCTTTCCCAGGTTCCGCATGCGATCCTTCAGTATACTGCGGGTAGGTGAAGAATGGGTGGGAGGGTGATGGTCACAAGCACTTTTTTTTGCATCTCGTCCGCGTTTCTTGATTTTTTAATATCTCTTTTTGACCTCCCTCGACGAGTTACCGCTTACTCTTAACGGCCACCTTGTAGTGCCTCTTTCTCGGCGAATTTTCTGGAGAGCCCGTTGTTTCCACCTCAGTCGCCGTGCTATACCGTGCATCGCACGCTGGATGCTTCGACGTGGCCGACCATGGCCTTCTTCCATTAGCTGCTCTCTTCGTTCTGTTCTCGACAGGACGCAGGGCAGCGCGTTTTTTCTTTTGCTTCGATGCTGATGCGCCACGCCGCTTTCGATCTTCCCGCGATTCACGCCGCGGTAGCTCGCTGTAGCGTAACACGCTTAAAGACGCGAGGAGACGACGACGCTCGGAACGAACGTTAACCATGCGACCTCCGCGTGCAGCTCACATGCGTAGTACGTACACCGTAGGCGCGAAGCGCTCTGACCGCCCACGCTGTGCTGGCCGAGAACGCGCCGGCAGATTCCGCGCTGACCGTTTGCTGTCGGCGTATAGCGTCTCCGTGCGGCGTATACGTACCTGCGCGAAGCATGTCGATGCGGGCAGCGGAGTGCGTTGGCCGAAGCCATGGCCTTGACGACGGCGTCGGTGCGACCATGAAGCAGTTGCGCTAACAGCGAGGGTCGCGAAGCCTCCGTGACGAGCGACCACCTCTTTTTTTTTTTTCTTCAACGCGGCGTTAACCTTTCGCTTTTGTATTTTCTACGGGAGCACTGCTACGCGCGCGTAGACGTCGCTGTCCCGGAAGCATCGTATAGCGCAGCGCCGTGTTTTAACGCTTTTGACTTTGAAATGTTGTACTCTATGCTGGACGAGAACCGCAGCAACGCGAAACATTGTGCTGGTCGCTGACGCCAAAGTTTTGCAGGGGAAATCAAAACATTTTGGGCGTTTTTATTTTTTGTAGTGAGTGAATAGTTGTTAATTCTGTTTGCCCGCCGAAGGTACCCATTCATTGCTGCATCGTATAACTAACTCCAGGATAGGCCTCATTGTACAGTGCCTTGGGGACGTCCTGTAAAGTAGGGGAGGGGGAGGGTAAAATATATTGACTTTATTAGCAGGATATAACACCATCCATATAGACTGTTGCCACACGTTTGTAGCAGTATACATAATTCCCAGACTGGAGAATCGTCACTGCTAATTCAAAGACAATTAATCTAGTGAAGGACGAAAAGAAAACTAATTGATGAATAGGGTGCAGGGAGATTTAACAGTATTAGGGGTGAAAAACGATTATTCATCGCAATCCATTTCAGTGTATGCTCATGGTTTGTGTTTTTCTCCAGTCTTTAATCAACACGCACACTTGCGCAGAGTAATCGTTGAACGTCGAGAGAGGCCTGCCCGCGTGGACTATCAGTACGTACGCTTTGGGCAACCTTCGTGCCGCCCTGGGAGTCGTTAAACTTTCGATTGAGTGTATACACGACTTCGATTGGAACATAGACTCGGACATGGATTTGGACGCAGATTAAGACATTTGTTAGGGCAGTATAGATTATAAGGAATTGACCACTGCGTACGGTGGACTCCTGATGGTATGCCTCCTTGAATGTTCCATTCGTCTTCACGCGTTGCATTGACGGAATCCCAATGCCGGGCAGTCGAGCGTCTCGACGCGCTCGCGAACGTGCGCGTTTACTCGCAGGGATGAACCGCGTCGTAAAGCCTCTCGTCGGGGCGGAAAGATGCGTCACGTTCCAGCGGTGGGCAGATCACCGATTCCGCGGACGTGCGGAGCCTGTCAAGCCGCAACTCGGCGGCTATGGGCCCACACGCTGCGGCTGCTCCGGTCGCGCGTCGAGAGTGCCCGACGGCTGTCGTCGAGAGCCACACGCTCGCACCGTATCTTCCGGGACGGCCCGTCTATGCGCCCGCAGAGTTCGGCACGGGCGTCGCACTCTGCGAGGGCACTTCCTATAGGCGCATCGGGGTCGACTTATGCGGAGTTATCGCTCTCCTCGTACGCGACCGCCCTGGGCTCTCCACCTTGCGAAACTTTATTTTCTTATTGTACAACTTCAAGCTTTTATCGTAGGTCGACGAGTACAGCGGCCTTAAGGAGATGCATTCGGGTTCAGAAGTATCACGCGTTTTACGGCGCAGTAGCACGTATACGTGTTTCTTGGTTGACTCGGCGGTCGAATGACGTGTTGCAAGTACACAGTGCAAGCGCAAAACCCATTGATAACAAGTCCTGGGCTCTCTGACTGTGACGTAATATATAGAGGCACGCCGAGGCTTCCATTGGAGAGCATGTTTTGGAAGATGCGAACGTGCTAGGTTTGGCCTGCGTCATAAAGCGAACTCTGGCGCGGTGATCGATGAGCTGCACTATGAGAATGATGGTTAGTAGTAGTACAAACTTTATTTCTCTTGTAGGTTTCAGTCCAGGGTTTCAGTCCTCAGTCCAGGGCTATGCTGGTCTCTGCGGTTCACTGGACTTGATCGAGAAGAGCTCTCTTGCTCTGGCTCTCTAGATCTTTGCTAGCAAGCCAAACCTTCCACTGCCTGTTACTCAGCATTTGCGCCGTAAGGGGCGAATTTGAATTTGGAGGCCGTAGCTTACACATCCACGTTACGTGGGCAAGAGTTGGCTCCTGCCCGCACCAAGGACAGGTATCCCCATACGCTGCAAGATGTGTATTACTAAGTATTTGGAGGTCTGAATATGTGTTTGTCTGTAAGCGGCGCCAGTCCTCGACTGTTCTTCCGTAAGGTCGGATTGTGGGCGGCTGCATTTTTGTCTTTCTTTTCTTTTGTTTTCAAGGTATACATGGGTGGTTAGCATACATGAATTTAGCTGATCTGCATGCTTCTGGCTTCAGACGTTGTTGTGGCTTTATTTCCTGCGCTTTATCTGCTTGTATTGTACTAAATTTACAAGCAATCATATTTCTTTCTGAACGCGTGAACGCAATAAAACTGGGTACATTCACAATCACTGCGTTTTTTTGAATTTATAACGCAATGTTTTGTTGAATATGATCAATTTACAAAGTCACAACTCGTCGCGAACTCATTTTAAGTAAGAAGATGCCCTCCGCTACAGTTCCTAATATCCTTTGTAGTTTCGCGACGTTAAACACGACAATTTTTAAATAGTTTTAGCCTCTTTGTTTCACCTTTTCTAAAACGGAATTCCACAATATTGCTCACCTTTCAGTGCTGCTTAGTATAGTGTCTCACGAAAGGGAAAGCGGGGCGCTTTGTTTCAATTCATAGGTGTAGCTTCACGTAAGGGTTATGCTAGAGAGAGGCGAGACGCAGAGAGAAGGACGGTAAGGCACGGAGGTTAATTAGACTTTGTCCATGTTGGCCGTGCCCTACATGTGGGGACGGATAAGGGAGTGAGTGAGAGGAGTTCAGGTTAATCACGTGGGCGAGAAGATGCACATGATATCTATAGAGGAGCTGTCAAGTCTGTTGCCTTCGGTCACTTAAGGAGCACTCGCGTGGCTTACTTGCTAGGCGGATGAGCGGTGAGGCTGGACTCCCAGGACGTTCGCGTCGGTGAAACGCCGGTCGTGCGGTGTGCACAAGGCACACCGGAGAGTCTGGCGTACCGTAAAGTAGGAGCCGCAGCTATGACCGTGTGCCACTACATGGACAGGAAATAAAATTGTGACAACTCCGACAGAACGGAAGAGAGAGGGAGACGAGAAAAAATAAAGGCAGGGAGGTCAGCGAGACGCGCGTACGGTTGGCTACTCCACACAATGAGAGATGGGGTTAAGATAAAAAGAGACGAAGAAAGGAGCGATAACACCGGAGCACTGCTCCTTCCGGAGGCGCACATCGACAACGCAGTCGGTCACTGAGGTCTCTAGAGGTCGGTTTCTGACCTTGAGGTATTGGCCACTGCCATGGGGCTGCACCGCACGGAGAGCACGTGTAAGGCCCGTGCGACCACTCTGCTCTAGTCGCCGCATGTTGTAAAGTTGATGGAAGATAAGTGTGGTCTGTGCATGTATAAACCACCACTGCTATGTTCACTGAATGTGGAAGAGTTGAATTCGTAGTCAGATAGTGTAATGGAGCTTGATAGGTGTATAGGATGGAGGTTGATTTGCGAAAACCTGCTGACGTAAGAAAGAAATACGAGATCTGACGCCTATAGCATTCACTGCAACATCGCTAAACTGAATTCTGTCCGAAACGATGGCGATGGGCGATCCATGATGCCTATATATTGAATGCATGCCCGCACTTGATACAGGGCGTCCTGTAGTTGTAAGGCGCTTTGAGCTGACGCGGTGTCTACAGCTTAGTAAAAAGCATGTGAAGGGCATTAACCAGTGACTGCAGTAAGACGACAACCTCTTGGTATTGCTCTGGCAGTTTCTCGGGGGCAGGTAAGGGGTGCCTAGCGAGTTCAAAGATGGATGGTGCCCTGACAGTAGATAGGCCAAGGATCAGCAGTCCGGCTCTCTGCACGAAATGGAAAGGTCCCTCTAGTAGTATAACAAGTATAACAACGCGCGCTCTTTAAAGTTGACGTGCTGCACTGTGCTTCTCGTGGACGCTGTTCACTCCGCTCGTGCTACATGCTTCCCGGCATGCACGACAATATACGGGCGCTAAGTGCTCGGCACTCGGTATCGAAAACAGCCGCCAAGTGACAGGGATCGAAAGGCCGTTATCTCGAATTTTTTCATTATATCGAAGTGTACTTCTGACCAAACTTGCTTAAGCTTTTAATGCCTTGCTTCGACTGATATGTGTCGAGCAATCCCTCGGAAGATACATTTATAGACGGAAGAGGAATTACTCGCCCACGCTGCTCCGACAAATAGAGCAGCTTTCGCTTACCCTGAACTCTGCGCGAAAACAGCTCGACGGAAGAGCAAAGCACGGCTCGAAGCGTGGGATAGAATGTTTTTCTCAGTGCCGCGTAAAAGCAGGATTAACAACCCTTTTTCCTACCGCCGCCGGCTGCATTGATGCGTCGCGTCAAGTTCTCTGCCCCATATTTATCCGTACTCTGAATTCCGGCCCTTGTAAGTGGTCTGCATAAGCCCACAGAGGGCGACCAACAACTAACTTGTAGGCGCTCCTCTGCGTCGTGCTAAGGCGGCGAAGGCGTCATGTGAAGGCCAGAACGTGCTTAAGTGCTCAGACATTCCGTGTGAAAGAGGACGGGGCCAACATTGCAGAAACGTTAAGTTACACCCAACATGATGGGTCTGTAACTCGTTGCAGTTCAGGGTCAATTTTAAACCGAAATCAGGAGGTCAATTAGAGCGTTTCTTGCACGTTTTCCTGTTTCCAGCGTGACCGCAAGCGCCTGCCTGTGGATGTGTCGTTCTTCTACAACGGGGTATAGCGGATTCGATTACCACGAATACCACGAATACATCTAAAACGCTTGAATGCTTCGAAGACGCTCAATCTCTATTCCTAATTTAGACAAATATATGTCCATCGATCCACCTGCTAAACCTATGCGTGACAACGATATCAATAAACTGAAAACACAAAGAAAACATTTAGTCAGTTTAGCATACGGCAAAGAGGGTGAATGCTGCTTACTCAAGAGACATTCGTTAAATTACTTGACATTCTCATTTGAATTCGTTGTTACTTCTTATCACTTGTTCTTGGGTTTCAGTGCCTTAATTGACGCCAGCTTAATTAAATGTGCCATAATAAACGTCGTCCTAATTAGCGACAAATGTCGTGGGTTCAAGGGCCTGACTTAACTTTATAATAATTAACTTTGGATCAGCTGTGGAAGAAGACGTCGACGAACGCGCGAGCAATGGCACGAGCACGTGTCAGCGCCAGGAGAGCTTTAACGACTTCCTGTAGCGCACGCCGCGTTTTCCACACCATCGAGAGTATGAGCCACTTTCGCCTTAAAATACGCGTGTACCAACATTTGTTTTTTATTCAGTCTGCACGCAGTGAAATTCGATGCGAACGCCTACATCAAACCTTATTCCGCTTGCCCACTCTGATAGTGTCATGGTCACGATTTGCCGCATTATAAATAATAAATAATGTTAGTACACGTATTCGAAATTTTTAGACTTTTCACTCAATGTCGCAACCTTATATCGAGTAGACCGTCAACAGAGCTTGGTTGAAATGCGCCGAAAAGCCAAACAAATAGATCACGACGTCATTTTTGTCCATGCTGCATGGAATCCCTTTGAGATCATACCGTGCGGCCAACATGGTCTGAAGCGTCCGTATATAGGACATACACGTAAACGGCAGTCAACATTGTGACTCATTCGGGATATAATTCAAAAATAGAGAAAGAATGGTCACGCCGCCGGATACAAGGAGCCATAAATTCCACGCTTTTCAAATCAATACACACCTACGTAATCATCATCATCAGCAGCAGCAGCCTGGTTACAGCCCACTGCAGGGCAAAGGCCTCTCCCATACTTCTCCAACTGCCCCGGTCATGTACTAATTGTGGCCATGTTGACCCTCCAAACTTCCTAATCTCATCTGCCCACCTAACTTTCTGTCGCCCCCTGCTACACTTCCCTTCCTTCGGAATCCAGTCCGTAACCCTTAATGACCATCGGTTATCTTCCCTCCTCATTACATGTCCTGCCCATGCCCATTTCTTTTTCTTGATTTCAACTAAGATGTCATTAACCCGCGTTTGTTCCCTCACCCAATCTGCTCTTTTCTTATCCCTTAATGTTACACCTATCATTCTTCTTTCCACAGCTCGTTGCGTCGTCCTCAATTTAAGTAGAACCCTTTTCGTAAGCCTCCAGGTTTCTGCCCCGTACGTGAGTACTGGTAAGACACAGCTGTTATAAACTTTTCTCTTGAGGGATAATGGCAACCTGCTGTTCATGATCTCAGAATGCCTGCCAAACGCACCCCAGCCCATTCTTATTCTTCTGATTATTTCACTCTCATGATCCGGATCAGCAGTCACTACCTGTCCTAAGTAGATGTATTCCCTTACCACTTCCAGTGCCTCACTACCTATCGTAAACTGCTGTTCCCTTCCGAGACTGTTAAACATTACTTTAGTTTTCTGCAGATTAATTTTTAGTCCCACCCTTCTGCTCTGCCTCTCCAGGTCAGTGAGCATGCATTGCAGTTGGTCCCCTGAGTTACTAAGCAAGGCAATATCATCAGCGAAGCGCAAGTTACTAAGGTATTCTCCATTTACTCTTATCCCCAATTCTTCCCAATCTAGGTCTCTGAATACCTCCTGTAAACATGCTGTGAATAGCATTGGAGAGATCGTATCTCCCTGCCTGACGCCTTTCTTTATAGGGATTTTGTTGCTTTCTTTATGGAGGACTACAGTGGCTGTGGAGCCGCTATAGATATCTTTCAGTATTTTTACGTACGGCTCGTCTACACCCTGATTCCGCAATGCCTCCATGACTGCTGAGGTTTCGACTGAATCAAACGCTTTCTCATAATCAATGAAAGCTATATATAATGGTTGGTTATATTCCGAACATTTCTCTATCACCTGATTGATAGTGTGAATATGATCTATTGTTGAGTAGCCTTTACGGAATCCTGCCTGGTCCTTTGGTTGACGGAAGTCTAAGGTGTTCCTGATTCTATTTGCAATTTTCAAGTCTTTGGCGTCCCCTTTCTTATGGATTAGGATTATGTTAGCGTTCTTCCAAGATTCCGGTACGCTCGAGGTCATGAGGCATTGTGTATACAGGGTGGCCAGTTTTTCTAGAACAATCTGCCCACCGTCCTTCAACAAATCTGCTGTTACCTGATCCTCCCCAGCTGCCTTCCCCCTTTGCATAGCTCCCAAGGCTTTCCTTACTTCTTACACCTACGTAAACTTCGCTAGTTATTGTTCTTGGCATTTGTATGATTTGCCTGAAAATTAGAACTTTAGGTGCAATGTGCGTCGAATATGTAAGGCGGGCGCTATCGCTCTCGATCCCGCAACACCACAGGATTTTCAGCGGCAGATATGCGCATTGCAATTTGTTTCTTTGTTTATTTATCACGCCACCGAGTTGAAATCAACGCGGTTATAGACTAGTAGAAGTTCGGTAGCGAACAAGAGAAATCGCTGGAATGAAGCCGGCTAACGATGGCTTCTTACTGGATCGTGGAAGCATAAATTGTCTTCGCAGAATGCCAACCTCCACTAGCAAAATATCTATCGATGTAACCGTATAAGCTCACTCAATTTTCGAACTCTTTGGGAATTTCACGCGGATGAAAGCGACCGCGATATCCTATGCGCGAATTTCTTAGGCAAACCTAACAAAAAAATAAACTAGAAAATAAATAAAGTAAGAAGGATAAGCATAAATGCGCGCAGTAGCAGCATTTTGGAACAAACGATCGAAGGTCATCTGTCGCCTGCTCTGCACAAGACGATATGACAGCTTGGCAAACGACTGTAGACTGGCTCTCCACTCAACAAAACGAAGAAGAAAGAGAAAGTATGAAGAAACAAAAGGCAAACAGGGGCCTGCGCTCTAAGCAATAGTTCGTCACCGAAGTCACCTATCTACCCTCAAGGTTTAATGTACAAAAATGACGAAACAAACAAGCAAACAAAGAGAGAGAGAGAGAGAGACAGAGAGAGAGGCGTCTAATGTAACCTTTCAAGCGTAGAAAATGGAAGCTAGCGAGCTATACCCAGCTGTCATCGAAAGTAAAAGAAAGGGGTGGCGGTGTTGCAAACCTTCAGCCCACGCTGCTGAAAACACAGAAGGGCCGGCTCCTATTGTTTCTGCTCGAAAATTGGCCGGGTAAAAGCGTGTAGAAGCTGCCTCGCAATCAAAGGCGCGCACGAGAGCTCGACAGCGCGCATGTATACGCAAGCGGCGTCCAGCTTGCGCGCACCAGTGACAGGCGTATAAGAGTGACGACGTTTCACAAAGGAGCGCTGCTCGCCAGCCAGCTCGAAGCAAAAAAAAACAAAAAACAAAAAACAAAAACAAAGAACCACAAAAGGGGGAACGTAATGACACCTTTGCACCCGAAGGGGACTGCCGTCTGTACACCAAGACTGGAGAGAGTGCACGCGAAAGCTCGCGCCACTTTAGGAGCGGCGGTGCTCCGAATTCGAGCAACTGGGCACTAAGTGGTTGCATTACTGTTCGTCTTGCGTTTTGAAGCACAAAAAAGATCGACAATGGGGGTGGATTTAGTGTGTTGTCAGTATGTTCTCAGGCAGGGAAGAAGTTTGGGCGTATTAGTGGGATACATACAAACTGGCAAACATAGCGCAAGAATGAGACAGGGTCAAGCTCGTGTTCCTGCTTGTCCCTGTGTCATTCTTGCGCTATCTATCCCAGTTTGTATGTTCTCAGGGTTGGGGAGTTTGGAGCGCGCTTGAGTAATGATGTACTTTGCTTGAGATCAGTGACGACCGATAAATACGCAGACGCGTTGGGGAGTTTGCAGCGCGCTTGAGTAATGATGTACTTTGCTTGTGATCAGTGACAACAGATGAATACGCAGATGCGTTGGCGAGTTCGGAGCGCGCTTGAATAATGATGTACTTTGTTTCTGATCAGTGACGACAGATGAATACGCAGACGCGTTGGGGAGTTTGGAGTGTGCTTGAGTAATGATGTACTTTGCTTGTGATCAGTGACGACAGATGAATACGCCGACGCGTTGGGGAGTGTGGAGCGCGCTTCCGTAATTATGTACTTTGCTTGTGATCAGTGACGACAGATGAATACGCAGACGCGTTGGGGAGTGTGGAGCGCGCTTCCGTAATTATGTACTTTGCTTGTGATCAGTGACGACAGATGAATACGCAGACGCGTTGGGGAGTGTGGAGCGCGCTTCCGTAATTATGTACTTTGCTTGTGATCAGTGACGACAGATGAATACGCAGACGCGTTGGGGAGTGTGGAGCGCGCTTCCGTAATTATGTACTTTGCTTGTGATCAGTGACGACAGATGAATACGCAGACGCGTTGGGGAGTGTGGAGCGCGCTTCCGTAATTATGTACTTTGCTTGTGATCAGTGACGACAGATGAATACGCAGACGCGTTGGGGAGTGTGGAGCGCGCTTCCGTAATTATGTACTTTGCTTGTGATCAGTGACGACAGATGAATACGCAGACGCGTTGGGGAGTGTGGAGCGCGCTTCCGTAATTATGTACTTTGCTTGTGATCAGTGACGACAGATGAATACGCAGACGCGTTGGGGAGTGTGGAGCGCGCTTCCGTAATTATGTACTTTGCTTGTGATCAGTGACGACAGATGAATACGCAGACGCGTTGGGGAGTGTGGAGCGCGCTTCCGTAATTATGTACTTTGCCTGTGATCAGTGACGACAGATGAATACGCAGACGCGTTGGGGAGTGTGGAGCGCGCTTCCGTAATTATGTACTTTGCTTGTGATCAGTGACGACAGATGAATACGCAGACGCGTTGGGGAGTGTGGAGCGCGCTTCCGTAATTATGTACTTTGCTTGTGATCAGTGACGACAGATGAATACGCAGACGCGTTGGGGAGTGTGGAGCGCGCTTCCGTAATTATGTACTTTGCTTGTGATCAGTGACGACAGATGAATACGCAGACGCGTTGGGGAGTGTGGAGCGCGCTTCCGTAATTATGTACTTTGCTTGTGATCAGTGACGACAGATGAATACGCAGACGCGTTGGGGAGTGTGGAGCGCGCTTCCGTAATTATGTACTTTGCTTGTGATCAGTGACGACAGATGAATACGCAGACGCGTTGGGGAGTGTGGAGCGCGCTTCCGTAATTATGTACTTTGCTTGTGATCAGTGACGACAGATGAATACGCAGACGCGTTGGGGAGTGTGGAGCGCGCTTCCGTAATTATGTACTTTGCTTGTGATCAGTGACGACAGATGAATACGCAGACGCGTTGGGGAGTGTGGAGCGCGCTTCCGTAATTATGTACTTTGCTTGTGATCAGTGACGACAGATGAATACGCCGACGCGTTGGGGAGTGTGGAGCGCGCTTCCGTAATTATGTACTTTGCTTGTGATCAGTGACGACAGATGAATACGCAGACGCGTTGGGGAGTGTGGAGCGCGCTTCCGTAATTATGTACTTTGCTTGTGATCAGTGACGACAGATGAATACGCAGACGCGTTGGGGAGTGTGGAGCGCGCTTCCGTAATTATGTACTTTGCTTGTGATCAGTGACGACAGATGAATACGCAGACGCGTTGGGGAGTGTGGAGCGCCCTTCCGTAATTATGTACTTTGCTTGTGATCAGTGACGACAGATGAATACGCCGACGCGTTGGGGAGTGTGGAGCGCGCTTCCGTAATTATGTACTTTGCTTGTGATCAGTGACGACAGATGAATACGCAGACGCGTTGGGGAGTGTGGAGCGCGCTTCCGTAATTATGTACTTTGCTTGTGATCAGTGACGACAGATGAATACGCAGACGCGTTGGGGAGTGTGGAGCGCGCTTCCGTAATTATGTACTTTGCTTGTGATCAGTGACGACAGATGAATACGCAGACGCGTTGGGGAGTGTGGAGCGCGCTTCCGTAATTATGTACTTTGCTTGTGATCAGTGACGACAGATGAATACGCCGACGCGTTGGGGAGTGTGGAGCGCGCTTCCGTAATTATGTACTTTGCTTGTGATCAGTGACGACAGATGAATACGCAGACGCGTTGGGGAGTGTGGAGCGCGCTTCCGTAATTATGTACTTTGCTTGTGATCAGTGACGACAGATGAATACGCAGACGCGTTGGGGAGTGTGGAGCGCGCTTCCGTAATTATGTACTTTGCTTGTGATCAGTGACGACAGATGAATACGCAGACGTGTTGGGGAGTGTGGAGCGCGCTTCCGTAATTATGTACTTTGCTTGTGATCAGTGACGACAGATGAATACGCAGACGCGTTGGGGAGTGTGTAGCGCGCTTCCGTAATTATGTACTTTGCTTGTGATCAGTGACGACAGATGAATACGCAGACGCGTTGGGGAGTGTGGAGCGCGCTTCCGTAATTATGTACTTTGCTTGTGATCAGTGACGACAGATGAATACGCAGACGCGTTGGGGAGTGCGGAGCGCGCTTCCGTAATTATGTACTTTGCTTGTGATCAGTGACGACAGATGAATACGCAGACGCGTTGGGGAGTGTGGAGCGCACTTCCGTAATTATGTACTTTGCTTGTGATCAGTGACGACAGATGAATATGCAGACGCGTTGGGGAGTGTGGAGCGCGCTTCCGTAATTATGTACTTTGCTTGTGATCAGTGACGACAGATGAATACGCAGACGCGTTGGGGAGTGTGGAGCGCGCTTCCGTAATTATGTACTTTGCTTGTGATCAGTGACGACAGATGAATACGCAGACGCGTTGGGGAGTGTGGAGCGCGCTTCCGTAATTATGTACTTTGCTTGTGATCAGTGACGACAGATGAATACGCCGACGCGTTGGGGAGTGTGGAGCGCGCTTCCGTAATTATGTACTTTGCTTGTGATCAGTGACGACAGATGAATACGCAGACGCGTTGGGGAGTGTGGAGCGCGCTTCCGTAATTATGTACTTTGCTTGTGATCAGTGACGACAGATGAATACGCAGACGCGTTGGGGAGTGTGGAGCGCGCTTCCGTAATTATGTACTTTGCTTGTGATCAGTGACGACAGATGAATACGCAGACGCGTTGGGGAGTGTGGAGCGCGCTTCCGTAATTATGTACTTTGCTTGTGATCAGTGACGACAGATGAATACGCAGACGCGTTGGGGAGTGTGGAGCGCGCTTCCGTAATTATGTACTTTGCTTGTGATCAGTGACGACAGATGAATACGCAGACGCGTTGGGGAGTGTGGAGCGCGCTTCCGTAATTATGTACTTTGCTTGTGATCAGTGACGACAGATGAATACGCCGACGCGTTGGGGAGTGTGGAGCGCGCTTCCGTAATTATGTACTTTGCTTGTGATCAGTGACGACAGATGAATACGCAGACGCGTTGGGGAGTGTGGAGCGCGCTTCCGTAATTATGTACTTTGCTTGTGATCAGTGACGACAGATGAATACGCAGACGCGTTGGGGAGTGTGGAGCGCGCTTCCGTAATTATGTACTTTGCTTGTGATCAGTGACGACAGATGAATACGCAGACGCGTTGGGGAGTGTGGAGCGCGCTTCCGTAATTATGTACTTTGCTTGTGATCAGTGACGACAGATGAATACGCCGACGCGTTGGGGAGTGTGGAGCGCGCTTCCGTAATTATGTACTTTGCTTGTGATCAGTGACGACAGATGAATACGCAGACGCGTTGGGGAGTGTGGAGCGCGCTTCCGTAATTATGTACTTTGCTTGTGATCAGTGACGACAGATGAATACGCCGACGCGTTGGGGAGTGTGGAGCGCGCTTCCGTAATTATGTACTTTGCTTGTGATCAGTGACGACAGATGAATACGCAGACGCGTTGGGGAGTGTGGAGCGCGCTTCCGTAATTATGTACTTTGCTTGTGATCAGTGACGACAGATGAATACGCAGACGCGTTGGGGAGTGTGGAGCGCGCTTCCGTAATTATGTACTTTGCTTGTGATCAGTGACGACAGATGAATACGCAGACGCGTTGGGGAGTGTGGAGCGCGCTTCCGTAATTATGTACTTTGCTTGTGATCAGTGACGACAGATGAATACGCCGACGCGTTGGGGAGTGTGGAGCGCGCTTCCGTAATTATGTACTTTGCTTGTGATCAGTGACGACAGATGAATACGCAGACGCGTTGGGGAGTGTGGAGCGCGCTTCCGTAATTATGTACTTTGCTTGTGATCAGTGACGACAGATGAATACGCAGACGCGTTGGGGAGTGTGGAGCGCGCTTCCGTAATTATGTACTTTGCTTGTGATCAGTGACGACAGATGAATACGCAGACGCGTTGGGGAGTGTGGAGCGCGCTTCCGTAATTATGTACTTTGCTTGTGATCAGTGACGACAGATGAATACGCCGACGCGTTGGGGAGTGTGGAGCGCGCTTCCGTAATTATGTACTTTGCTTGTGATCAGTGACGACAGATGAATACGCAGACGCGTTGGGGAGTGTGGAGCGCGCTTCCGTAATTATGTACTTTGCTTGTGATCAGTGACGACAGATGAATACGCAGACGCGTTGGGGAGTGTGGAGCGCGCTTCCGTAATTATGTACTTTGCTTGTGATCAGTGACGACAGATGAATACGCAGACGTGTTGGGGAGTGTGGAGCGCGCTTCCGTAATTATGTACTTTGCTTGTGATCAGTGACGACAGATGAATACGCAGACGCGTTGGGGAGTGTGTAGCGCGCTTCCGTAATTATGTACTTTGCTTGTGATCAGTGACGACAGATGAATACGCAGACGCGTTGGGGAGTGTGGAGCGCGCTTCCGTAATTATGTACTTTGCTTGTGATCAGTGACGACAGATGAATACGCAGACGCGTTGGGGAGTGCGGAGCGCGCTTCCGTAATTATGTACTTTGCTTGTGATCAGTGACGACAGATGAATACGCAGACGCGTTGGGGAGTGTGGAGCGCACTTCCGTAATTATGTACTTTGCTTGTGATCAGTGACGACAGATGAATATGCAGACGCGTTGGGGAGTGTGGAGCGCGCTTCCGTAATTATGTACTTTGCTTGTGATCAGTGACGACAGATGAATACGCAGACGCGTTGGGGAGTGTGGAGCGCGCTTCCGTAATTATGTACTTTGCTTGTGATCAGTGACGACAGATGAATACGCAGACGCGTTGGGGAGTGTGGAGCGCGCTTCCGTAATTATGTACTTTGCTTGTGATCAGTGACGACAGATGAATACGCCGACGCGTTGGGGAGTGTGGAGCGCGCTTCCGTAATTATGTACTTTGCTTGTGATCAGTGACGACAGATGAATACGCAGACGCGTTGGGGAGTGTGGAGCGCGCTTCCGTAATTATGTACTTTGCTTGTGATCAGTGACGACAGATGAATACGCAGACGCGTTGGGGAGTGTGGAGCGCGCTTCCGTAATTATGTACTTTGCTTGTGATCAGTGACGACAGATGAATACGCAGACGCGTTGGGGAGTGTGGAGCGCGCTTCCGTAATTATGTACTTTGCTTGTGATCAGTGACGACAGATGAATACGCAGACGCGTTGGGGAGTGTGGAGCGCGCTTCCGTAATTATGTACTTTGCTTGTGATCAGTGACGACAGATGAATACGCAGACGCGTTGGGGAGTGTGGAGCGCGCTTCCGTAATTATGTACTTTGCTTGTGATCAGTGACGACAGATGAATACGCCGACGCGTTGGGGAGTGTGGAGCGCGCTTCCGTAATTATGTACTTTGCTTGTGATCAGTGACGACAGATGAATACGCAGACGCGTTGGGGAGTGTGGAGCGCGCTTCCGTAATTATGTACTTTGCTTGTGATCAGTGACGACAGATGAATACGCAGACGCGTTGGGGAGTGTGGAGCGCGCTTCCGTAATTATGTACTTTGCTTGTGATCAGTGACGACAGATGAATACGCAGACGCGTTGGGGAGTGTGGAGCGCGCTTCCGTAATTATGTACTTTGCTTGTGATCAGTGACGACAGATGAATACGCCGACGCGTTGGGGAGTGTGGAGCGCGCTTCCGTAATTATGTACTTTGCTTGTGATCAGTGACGACAGATGAATACGCAGACGCGTTGGGGAGTGTGGAGCGCGCTTCCGTAATTATGTACTTTGCTTGTGATCAGTGACGACAGATGAATACGCAGACGCGTTGGGGAGTGTGGAGCGCGCTTCCGTAATTATGTACTTTGCTTGTGATCAGTGACGACAGATGAATACGCAGACGTGTTGGGGAGTGTGGAGCGCGCTTCCGTAATTATGTACTTTGCTTGTGATCAGTGACGACAGATGAATACGCAGACGCGTTGGGGAGTGTGTAGCGCGCTTCCGTAATTATGTACTTTGCTTGTGATCAGTGACGACAGATGAATACGCAGACGCGTTGGGGAGTGTGGAGCGCGCTTCCGTAATTATGTACTTTGCTTGTGATCAGTGACGACAGATGAATACGCAGACGCGTTGGGGAGTGTGGAGCGCGCTTCCGTAATTATGTACTTTGCTTGTGATCAGTGACGACAGATGAATACGCAGACGCGTTGGGGAGTGTGGAGCGCGCTTCCGTAATTATGTACTTTGCTTGTGATCAGTGACGACAGATGAATACGCAGACGCGTTGGGGAGTGTGGAGCGCGCTTCCGTAATTATGTACTTTGCTTGTGATCAGTGACGACAGATGAATACGCAGACGCGTTGGGGAGTGTGGAGCGCGCTTCCGTAATTATGTACTTTGCTTGTGATCAGTGACGACAGATGAATACGCAGACGCGTTGGGGAGTGTGGAGCGCGCTTCCGTAATTATGTACTTTGCTTGTGATCAGTGACGACAGATGAATACGCCGACGCGTTGGGGAGTGTGGAGCGCGCTTCCGTAATTATGTACTTTGCTTGTGATCAGTGACGACAGATGAATACGCAGACGCGTTGGGGAGTGTGGAGCGCGCTTCCGTAATTATGTACTTTGCTTGTGATCAGTGACGACAGATGAATACGCAGACGCGTTGGGGAGTGTGGAGCGCGCTTCCGTAATTATGTACTTTGCTTGTGATCAGTGACGACAGATGAATACGCAGACGCGTTGGGGAGTGTGGAGCGCGCTTCCGTAATTATGTACTTTGCTTGTGATCAGTGACGACAGATGAATACGCAGACGCGTTGGGGAGTGTGGAGCGCGCTTCCGTAATTATGTACTTTGCTTGTGATCAGTGACGACAGATGAATACGCAGACGCGTTTGGGAGTGTGGAGCGCGCTTCCGTAATTATGTACTTTGCTTGTGATCAGTGACGACAGATGAATACGCCGACGCGTTGGGGAGTGTGGAGCGCGCTTCCGTAATTATGTACTTTGCTTGTGATCAGTGACGACAGATGAATACGCAGACGCGTTGGGGAGTGTGGAGCGCGCTTCCGTAATTATGTACTTTGCTTGTGATCAGTGACGACAGATGAATACGGAGACGCGTTGGGGAGTGTGGAGCGCGCTTCCGTAATTATGTACTTTGCTTGTGATCAGTGACGACAGATGAATACGCCGACGCGTTGGGGAGTGTGGAGCGCGCTTCCGTAATTATGTACTTTGCTTGTGATCAGTGACGACAGATGAATACGCCGACGCGTTGGGGAGTGTGGAGCGCGCTTCCGTAATTATGTACTTTGCTTGTGATCAGTGACGACAGATGAATACGCCGACGCGTTGGGGAGTGTGGAGCGCGCTTCCGTAATTATGTACTTTGCTTGTGATCAGTGACGACAGATGAATACGCAGACGCGTTGGGGAGTGTGGAGCGCGCTTCCGTAATTATGTACTTTGCTTGTGATCAGTGACGACAGATGAATACGCAGACGCGTTGGGGAGTGTGGAGCGCGCTTCCGTAATTATGTACTTTGCTTGTGATCAGTGACGACAGATGAATACGCCGACGCGTTGGGGAGTGTGGAGCGCGCTTCCGTAATTATGTACTTTGCTTGTGATCAGTGACGACAGATGAATACGCCGACGCGTTGGGGAGTGTGGAGCGCGCTTCCGTAATTATGTACTTTGCTTGTGATCAGTGACGACAGATGAATACGCAGACGCGTTGGGGAGTGTGGAGCGCGCTTCCGTAATTATGTACTTTGCTTGTGATCAGTGACGACAGATGAATACGCCGACGCGTTGGGGAGTGTGGAGCGCGCTTCCGTAATTATGTACTTTGCTTGTGATCAGTGACGACAGATGAATACGCAGACGCATTGGGGAGTTTGGAACGCGCTTGCGTAATGATGTACTTCGCCTGTTATCAGTGACGACAGATAAATAGGCAGGCGCGTTGGGGAGTTTGGAGCACGCTTGAGTAATGATGTACTTTGGTTGTGATCAGTGACGACAGATGAATACGCAGACGCGTTGGGGAGTGTGGAGCGCGCTTCCGTAAAGATGTACTTTGCTTGTGATCAGTGACGACAGATGAATACGCAGACGCATTGGGGAGTTTGGAACGCGCTTGCGTAATGATGTACTTCGCCTGTTATCAGTGACGACAGATAAATAGGCAGGCGCGTTGGGGAGTTTGGAGCACGCTTGAGTAATGATGTACTTTGCTTGTGATCAGTGACGACAGATGAATACGCAGACGCGTTGGGGAGTTTGGAGTGTGCTTGAGTAATGATGTACTTTGCTTGTGATCAGTGACGACAGATGAATACGCCGACGCGTTGGGGAGTGTGGAGCACGCTTCCGTAATTATGTACTTTGCTTGTGATCAGTGACGACAGATGAATACGCAGACGCGTTGGAGAGTTTGGAACGCGCTTGCGTAATGATGTACTTTGCTTGTGATCAGTGACGACAGATGAATACGTAGACGCATTGGGGAGTTTGGAACGCGCTTGAGTAATGATGTACTTTGCCTGTTATCAGTGACGACAGATAAATAGGCAGGCGCGTTGGGGAGTTTGGAGCGCGCTTGAGTAATGATGTACTTTGCTTGTGGTCAGTGACGACAGATAAATACGCAGACGCAGACGCGTTGGGGAGTTTGGAGCGCGCTTGAGTAATGATGTACTTTGCTTGTGGTCAGTGACGACAGATAAATACGCAGACGCGTTGGGGAGTTTGGAACGCGCTTGCGTAATGATGTACTTCGCCTGTTATCAGTGACGACAGATAAATAGGCAGGCGCGTTGGGGAGTTTGGAGCACGCTTGAGTAATGATGTACTTTGCTTGTGATCAGTGACGACAGATGAATACGCAGACGCGTTGGGGAGTTTGGAGTGTGCTTGAGTAATGATGTACTTTGCTTGTGATCAGTGACGACAGATGAATACGCCGACGCGTTGGGGAGTGTGGAGCACGCTTCCGTAATTATGTACTTTGCTTGTGATCAGTGACGACAGATGAATACGCAGACGCGTTGGGGAGTTTGGAACGCGCTTGCGTAATGATGTACTTTGCTTGTGATCAGTGACGACAGATGAATACGCAGACGCATTGGGGAGTTTGGAACGCGCTTGAGTAATGATGTACTTTGCCTGTTATCAGTGACGACAGATAAATAGGCAGGCGCGTTGGGGAGTTTGGAGCGCGCTTGAGTAATGATGTACTTTGCTTGTGGTCAGTGACGACAGATGAATACGCAGACGCGTTGGGGAGTGTGGAGCGCGCTTCCGTAATTATGTACTTTGCTTGTGATCAGTGACGACAGATGAATACGCCGACGCGTTGGGGAGTGTGGAGCGCGCTTCCGTAATTATGTACTTTGCTTGTGATCAGTGACGACAGATGAATACGCCGACGCGTTGGGGAGTGTGGAGCGCGCTTCCGTAATTATGTACTTTGCTTGTGATCAGTGACGACAGATGAATACGCCGACGCGTTGGGGAGTGTGGAGCGCGCTTCCGTAATTATGTACTTTGCTTGTGATCAGTGACGACAGATGAATACGCCGACGCGTTGGGGAGTGTGGAGCGCGCTTCCGTAATTATGTACTTTGCTTGTGATCAGTGACGACAGATGAATACGCAGACGCGTTGGGGAGTGTGGAGCGCGCTTCCGTAATTATGTACTTTGCTTGTGATCAGTGACGACAGATGAATACGCAGACGCGTTGGGGAGTGTGGAGCGCGCTTCCGTAATTATGTACTTTGCTTGTGATCAGTGACGACAGATGAATACGCCGACGCGTTGGGGAGTGTGGAGCGCGCTTCCGTAATTATGTACTTTGCTTGTGATCAGTGACGACAGATGAATACGCCGACGCGTTGGGGAGTGTGGAGCGCGCTTCCGTAATTATGTACTTTGCTTGTGATCAGTGACGACAGATGAATACGCAGACGCGTTGGGGAGTGTGGAGCGCGCTTCCGTAATTATGTACTTTGCTTGTGATCAGTGACGACAGATGAATACGCCGACGCGTTGGGGAGTGTGGAGCGCGCTTCCGTAATTATGTACTTTGCTTGTGATCAGTGACGACAGATGAATACGCAGACGCATTGGGGAGTTTGGAACGCGCTTGCGTAATGATGTACTTCGCCTGTTATCAGTGACGACAGATAAATAGGCAGGCGCGTTGGGGAGTTTGGAGCACGCTTGAGTAATGATGTACTTTGGTTGTGATCAGTGACGACAGATGAATACGCAGACGCGTTGGGGAGTGTGGAGCGCGCTTCCGTAAAGATGTACTTTGCTTGTGATCAGTGACGACAGATGAATACGCAGACGCATTGGGGAGTTTGGAACGCGCTTGCGTAATGATGTACTTCGCCTGTTATCAGTGACGACAGATAAATAGGCAGGCGCGTTGGGGAGTTTGGAGCACGCTTGAGTAATGATGTACTTTGGTTGTGATCAGTGACGACAGATGAATACGCAGACGCGTTGGGGAGTGTGGAGCGCGCTTCCGTAAAGATGTACTTTGCTTGTGATCAGTGACGACAGATGAATACGCAGACGCATTGGGGAGTTTGGAACGCGCTTGCGTAATGATGTACTTCGCCTGTTATCAGTGACGACAGATAAATAGGCAGGCGCGTTGGGGAGTTTGGAGCACGCTTGAGTAATGATGTACTTTGCTTGTGATCAGTGACGACAGATGAATACGCAGACGCGTTGGGGAGTTTGGAGTGTGCTTGAGTAATGATGTACTTTGCTTGTGATCAGTGACGACAGATGAATACGCCGACGCGTTGGGGAGTGTGGAGCACGCTTCCGTAATTATGTACTTTGCTTGTGATCAGTGACGACAGATGAATACGCAGACGCGTTGGAGAGTTTGGAACGCGCTTGCGTAATGATGTACTTTGCTTGTGATCAGTGACGACAGATGAATACGCAGACGCATTGGGGAGTTTGGAACGCGCTTGAGTAATGATGTACTTTGCCTGTTATCAGTGACGACAGATAAATAGGCAGGCGCGTTGGGGAGTTTGGAGCGCGCTTGAGTAATGATGTACTTTGCTTGTGGTCAGTGACGACAGATAAATACGCAGACGCAGACGCGTTGGGGAGTTTGGAGCGCGCTTGAGTAATGATGTACTTTGCTTGTGGTCAGTGACGACAGATAAATACGCAGACGCGTTGGGGAGTTTGGAACGCGCTTGAGTAATGATGTACTTTGCCTGTTATCAGTGACGACAGATAAATAGGCAGGCGCGTTGGGGAGTTTGGAGCGCGCTTGAGTAATGATGTACTTTGCTTGTGATCAGTGACGACAGATGAATACGCAGACGCGTTGGGGAGTTTGGAGTGTGCTTGAGTAATGATGTACTTTGCTTGTGATCAGTGACGACAGATGAATACGCCGACGCGTTGGGGAGTGTGGAGCACGCTTCCGTAATTATGTACTTTGCTTGTGATCAGTGACGACAGATGAATACGCAGACGCGTTGGGGAGTTTGGAACGCGCTTGCGTAATGATGTACTTTGCTTGTGATCAGTGACGACAGATGAATACGCAGACGCATTGGGGAGTTTGGAACGCGCTTGAGTAATGATGTACTTTGCCTGTTATCAGTGACGACAGATAAATAGGCAGGCGCGTTGGGGAGTTTGGAGCGCGCTTGAGTAATGATGTACTTTGCTTGTGGTCAGTGACGACAGATAAATACGCAGACGCAGACGCGTTGGGGAGTTTGGAGCGCGCTTGAGTAATGATGTACTTTGCTTGTGGTCAGTGACGACAGATAAATACGCAGACGCGTTGGGGAGTTTGGAGCACGTTTGCGCAATGATGTACTTTGCTTGTGGTCATTGACGACAGATAAATACGCAGACGCGTTGGGGAGTTTGGAGCACGTTTGCGCAATGATGTACTTTACTTGTGGTCAGTGACGACAGATAAATACGCAGACGCGTTGAGGAGTTTGGAGCTCGCTTGCGCAATGATGTATTTTGCTTGTGGTTAGTGACGGCAAATAAATACGCAGATGGGTTGAAGAGTTTGGAGCAGGTTTGTGTAATGATGTACTTTGCTTGTGATTAGTGACGTCAGATAAATACGCAGACGCGTTGGGGAGTTTGGAGCGGGCTTGCGCAATGATGTATTTTGCTCGTGTAAAGTGACAACAGATAAATACCCATGGTTTTTTGAGTATAAGCTTTAGCTTGAAGTCGGCGCTCATCTTGTCTGGTCTTCCTTTCATCTGTCTGCGGGTTTCGTATCGCTTCTAGTTGAGTTTAAAGAAAGATCAACAACGTAAATAAAAGAGCCGCAATATTAGAGACTTTTAGCGTGTCCTGTATTCCGGCAAGCGCGGGCGGTTTGCCGGTTTAGCGGGAGCGTAAACATGAGGGGCCAGATTGGTGGCGCCAACTGGTGGCGTAAAGCTCAACCAAACAAACACAAAGCTAATTACTATATTCTGCTTAGCTGCTGGTGTAAATTTGTTTTATAGTGGTGTAATCGTGTTCACAATTACGCCGCTGCCACAAATATCACCAGTAGCGAAGCAGGATATAGTGCGTTACTGCAGTTTTAGCTCTGTGTTTGTCTGGTTCAACTCTACGCTACCAGGCGGCTGCACCGCTCTGGCCGCTCACGTTCACGCCCCCGCAAATCCGGCAATCCGCCCAAACCAGTCCCGTTTACCGGAATAGCGGACAGGCTGAAAGTCTCTATTGCTGTTCTTTGACTTTTAGTGAAGTTTCCCATGTGAAGAGAAGGCTTTCAGAAGCAAACGCCTGCTTTTTGTGGCGCACCTTAACTGTTTATAGTATAGGATCGCTCGAGGCGCTGGCACTAAGTATATGTAACAAATATATGTGTTTTGAATGAGGCAGTCAAACATGAAGGCACGACAATGAAAGAAAGATTGCGAAGTCTAACTTTCCGAAACTGCGGAGTGGACCATGAAGGACGCCTTGTGTTATAGTGGAGGAATCCGGATTAATTTTGACCGCGCAGCTTTGGTTCTTTTAACATGCGCAGCACGGTTGTAAACACGGCCGTGTCATTCCGCCCCGTCGAATTACTGGTACCCGCGACCGGTAATCGAACCGGTGACCTCGCTCTGCAGAGAACGCCATAATCACTGAGCCAATTGCGCCGGGAAAGGGCGCCGCAGTCGTTCCGTTTAACTCGAATGATTACTGCGACAGCAGTTGGTAAGCTGGGAACTTGAGACTTGCACGGTGCTACCTGCACATGTTAAGTGTTGCTTGTGTTTGCACCTTTTTTCAGCATGTTAAGCAACTCTGATGCTCCTCCGATTTGTGTTATTTTTACGGCGGAGTTATATATTGCTAGGGTATCGTAGAATTTTCGTGCCCCCACACAAAAACTATCGTCATCAATGGCTCATACCTCCGTAAGTACCCGCGGTTGTTGCTCAGTGGCTATGGTGCTGGGTTACTGAGCACGAAGTCGCGGGATCGAATCCCGACCACGGCGGCCGCACTTCTATGTGTGCGAAATGGGAAAACACCCGTGTACTTAGATTTAGGTGCACGTTAAAGAACCCGAGGTTGTCGAAATTTCCGGAGTCCTCCACTACGGCGTGCCTCATAATCAGAAAGTGGTTTTCCACGTAAAACCCCATAATTTAATTTAACCCCCTTAAGCAATAAAAAAAAATTGAAATTGCTGATAGCCCCGTAAGGCAGAGACTATAATCACTTAGGAAAGTGAAGGGAACAGTGCTTACATTCTTCCTAATCACGCATACAACATACGAAACAGCATGTCGAAAACTGTCGTAATGAACGGCTCAAACCCCTGTAAGGAATGACTCATACCCATACACCCGTATCCAGTGGTTCATATCACCCTAAGCAAGCGAAAAATGCAATGGCTAATAGCCCCGTAAGGTTCATGGCTACTCACTTTGCGTGGGTTAGTTACGATGCCACTACCCCTGTTGTCGTTGTCGGTGATTTCAATGTGGATGTGTCGGGCCCGAAAAGTGGGTGGTTTGCGCGATTCGTGTTGCAGACATATCGAGTGCTCTGCCACAGCGATCCTGCCCAACCGACAACCCCGCGCATACGTGCATAGATTTGACATTATCGAAGAGTGCGCTTGTAGTGGTGATTATGCCGATCAGTGTATATCATAGCGACTACAAATCCATTGTGACCGTCATTACTAAGTGACTATGATCGAGTGATGCAATAAAGTCTTTACACAAGTTTCCTTACCACGATATTTACAGCTCCACTGGTTATACACCTTCGCCAGGCGGAATGACCTTAAATTTTTTCTATCTTGTACTTGTGCTCGCACTTTTTATCCAGTATTGCATGTTTATTCCGGTATGTTTCCTTCATATCATGTACCTACTCCCCTTCTATAATGCTTCGGTGCTGCAGGGAATGAATGTATTTTATGCCGCAGTGGCCTAGTATGGATAGAGAGTAATCCTTGCGGTAGAGCGGTCCAACCCTCCAAGGAGTAGGAAAGGAGAGGTGGGATGTTTCAGAGGGAGCCCGTCTCGCTAACCGCTAAGCTATCGCGCAACATTCGCGTCTGGTTTCGTGCTCCCCGCAGACTCTCACAGCAATGGCATCTATGCACGTATGGCGCAGGGAACAACGAGCAATATGTAGCGGTCGAATGCGACGTTGTGGGAATTGCAAATAGGCTGTTTTTAGGTAGATAACGTCTTTATTTGGGGAGCAAGCAAGCAAGCAATTGAGAAGGCCATGTCCGCTGTGAGAGCTTGCCCGATGTCCATGCCAATGAAATCTCAGTCGGAGGAATATTATTTGTCAGCATTTTATTATTCTTATTTTTTATTGAGACGTCCCCGTTGCGCTATATGTACATGTGCAAGGAAGTGTATGAATGGGTCTACGTCGTGTGTGTACCAGTCGATCAAATGGTGCTCGCGCTTGGGCTCATGGCTATGTTTCCAAACTCTTCGTAATACGGGGAAATAACATAACGCGAACATCGCAAGATGGGCACCGTTTTATCGTTATACGAGCTTAGGTATGTAAGGCCTTTGAGGCGTGTTGGGTGACGTGATATGGGTGACTGGATGTTACGCAGTGTCACTAAACATCGCTAAACCCGACATCATCACCGTGCTTGTTGCTGCGTGAACCGACAGGCAACAGAGCTCTGATAGATATTGGCATTAGGACTAATTTCCACATTCCTGCAGGCGCGCTGCCATTCACAAATGTACAGGCTGATATAAAGTGATCTGTGCGTTTGTGAATCGAGTGGAAAGGCCAGCACGTGCCAACGGCTCTAGAGAGAGCGTCTCCTTAGTTTTTTTTTCAAAGTATCACTAAGAAGGTTCTATTAGTTATGAATAAACTAATTAGGAGAGCCCATTTTTCTCCAAGTGGCCACGACTTATACTAACGCAGTCGCAAAGGTATACACCTAACGTGACAATGTCTTGTTCTTCTGACATGTGAAGTTTGGTGAAGATAAAAGCGGGTCATTCTGCATTCGTGCTTCCGTTCGCGTGAGCGGGGGTCCCCAAACATCTCCGGTACAAATCAAGAACAAAGCAGCACGCGAATTGCTCTTCCATCAAAAGCGAAAAAACAAAGAAACGCGGTAAGTAGGCCGGGCTCGTCGGTGGGAAAGGAATTGCCACCTGTTCCGCCTCAGTTCGAGCTCAGAGGCAACGGGGACTACGAGGAAGTCGGGACTTTGTTTCTCGGTGTAATAATTGTCGACCAGGAAATGGACCCAGCGATAACCAGCAATACGGAAAGACTGCAGGACAAGTCGTCGGATCAGCTCATGAAAGTATGGTTAGTTCCACCCACAGGAAAAGGTAGCGACAAAGGTTGACAGCTCTCGAAACGCGCGAGGAACGTGGTAGGCCCCATGACCAGGAGCCCACCAGCAGCGGCGACAAACGTCCGCTGTGGATAAAACGACGGATGATTTTTATCGAAGCCATAATTGATCTCCTTTGCAATTATGCCTTGGCAGTAAGGCGTAGTTTAGGTTCCGCTTGGTTTCGTTGGGCAGTTACGACTGAATTCACTGGGGCGGGGCGCCTGCGTAAGTAGTATACGGCGCGCTTGACAAATCAGTCGGGGTAATTAGTGCCTACGGCACGTGATGTCACTCAGGCTTCCGGATGTCACGGCATGCCCGCAGGGAAACCGGAAGCATGCGCACACACTTCCATTCCCAACTCTTCTTCCGACACGCGCGGATATACGTGCGCGTATGTGTATTGTGTACGCGCTACACGAATGTTTGCACCCCAGTGGGTCTGCGTCTCGACGCGATCAGGCTCATCGCGCCCTCCTTACTTTTCTACAACTAACTTAGGTTCATGTTCGTAACTTTGGCACTATTTCTTCTATTTTGTATTCTTTAGTAGCGCGACCTGCAGTGACCGGTCCTACTGTGGGTGACCTGTACTGTGTTATACTTTTGTTCATTTAGATTGGTCATCTTGCTCCTCCACTACTCTTTCCTTCCCTTTTTCCTACATCTTCCATTTCCATGTTTCTGTCTTTTCCTTTCTGAAAAGTAGGCAGGCGTTGTGCCCCTTGCGGTGGCATTTGCCAGCCTGCTCCTCGCTTTTCCTTTCCTGTCAAGTGTATATACGTTTTCAAATACTACTACTACTACTACTACTACTACTACTACTACTACTACTACTACTACTACTACTACTACTACTACTACTACTACTAATAATAATAATAATAATAATAATACACTAGTTCGTGCGTGCGTGTCTACTTGTCCGTGTGTGTGTGTGACAGAAAGGGGGACTTCGTCTTTCGCACTTCATATTGCTAAGTAGCAGATTGCCAGGCAAAGGAGGCTTCGCTTTAAAAAAGTATACAGGGTGCCCCACTATCATGCACCACCATTTAAATACATGGAAACGCTACGTAGCTGTGGATAACCAAGGTAATGTTGTTTGCCGTCGCTTGGCTACCTTAGATAATTTTTGCATTCCGCATACTTACATAATTAGTTACACAATCAACTTCTCAAATAATATACTTAGATGAAATGTTTCAATGTGAAAATTCTGGGGCAACATGAAAAACTCCCGATACAGCTTTCTGTTGCTCAATACTTGCTACATAAAAGTGCTTTTCCGAGCCCGAAGGAAGCCCGCGAATGCACGCAGATTGCCTCGAGCGGCCAGTCGCGCAGCAATTTTGCGTGCATTCGCGGGCTGATTTCGCGCTCGAAAAACTTTTATGTAGCACGTATTGAGCAGCAGAAAGCTGTATCGGGAGTTTTTCATGTTGCCCCAGAATTTTCACATTGAAACATTTCATCTAAATATATTATTTGAGAAGTTGATTGATTAATTAATTACGACTAATTCTGTAATTAGGTGGAGTGCAAGAACTATTTTGACTTTCTCCAAGCGATGGCAAGCAACATTACCCTGGTTCTGTCCAGCTACGCGTCTTTTGCATATCTTTAAATGGTGGTGCATGATAGCTGGGAAACCCTGTATATTGTCAAAGAGCAAACGTGTTACAACACCATGCGAACAGTGCAGACATGTGTATGAGACAACTCCATGGCTTCAGAGGTTTACGATAGAGCGATGCAGGTTTGCCTCGTTCCGCGGCCGTCACATTATCTGCTGTGTGTTTCGTTGTGAGGTGCAAGTGCATCTTTTGAGGTGTTGCTTCTGACTCGGGCATCTTATGGACGGGAGAAATTTCCCCTCGTCATCCATAACATGAACTTCCACTTAGGATGAAATTGTCCGGTTGCAAGGACACACAATGATAGCAGTTACTGACCAGTGCACAGCTGGGTTCAAGTAAAAAAAACGATCTTCGTCATTGCCTATGTAAACATTAGTTGTTGTATGGCTGGCGTTGCTGGGTCATGTGAATGAGGACCTTGCAGATGCGACCGCGCGGCTTAGCGCACTCGTTTGATTTACTCCACATGGCATATACAGTAACTCTACAGTCATCGACTCAGGGCTGCTGAGTCTTCTTTCTTTCTCTGTTTTTTTTGTTAGGTTTCTACATCACCCATTTAGCGGACGTGCTGGATCATAGGGCGTGTAAAAGAATGTTCTGAAATCATTCCAAAAGGATCAGGGAAACAGAAAGAACATGCTGTTTTAAGGTGCGATGAAAGTATACTCGAGATAAAATTCACAGAGCATGCACGAAACATACCGCTCACTGGCTTTTCTCCACTACCCGTGCTGTCATTGCCTCTGCTATCGTTGATTTTGTGAGACTCTAACGGAATCTGGGCAGAGTCCTGGAAAATGTAGGACTAACGTCCGCTAATTAAGGGGCCGAGTTCACAACGTAAATTGAGCGTATGCACTCTTATCACTATAAGATTTCTTAGGGGCGCATATTTACACATCTTTTTGTACTGACGAAATCGAGTTTGCGTGCAACACTTGCTTCTGTCGACGTAATCTCGGAATCGACAGAAGCTGATACCTCAAAACTACAACGCATCGAAGCATTTGTCGACAATAAGCAACCACAAGAGAATGCAAAGGCTGAAACTTTTACAAACTCCCAATTGGCGAGAACGTTAAAATATGAGTATCGCCCGCACTCGCTCGGGCAACTGACTGTGGGTCGATCCTCTTGTTGATCGTGTACTGTTAATTGTTGCGTACTTAATTATCATGGTGACCTTCACGAAGATGCGCGCTTTTGTGTTCGTGCTGTTGGAATCTCAGCGCTGACGCCCGTTGTTGCAAATGGGTCGCAAGCCCCAAGGGTAGCGTTGGCCTGGCGGCCTGGGGCACAACTGGAAGCATCCGAAGGTCCCGGCAAAGCATGAGTCGACTGGTAACAGAACAACTTGTTTATTCTAACATCGCAAAAGAGCGGGCGGTCAGGTCGACCGAAGTGGAGAGACAGGAGAGCACGTAACTCAACGGAAGAAATCAGAGCCTCTCTCTTGGCGTCCGGGGGCAGCTGCTCTTATACTTTCGCAGTTGAGGGCAAGAAGGAAGGCCTCGTGACGAGGCCACGTGACGGCGGGCACGGACACGCTGAGAGACATGTTGAGACGAGTGTAGTGACGCATCCGCCAACCCGGCGCCTGTCAGACCTCCTCGCTTCACACTTGGGGAGCTCCTCTCCCCGGCTGCCGCGCTTTGACAAGCGTGGGCACACACACACACACGCACACACGAAGACACGTGGCACTGAAACACGCCTGGACGCGCTTGGCGGGGAGGCTTTGCGGGAGCTCCGAACGGGCCAAAATGTCCGCCGCTTTGAACGAAGCCCCGGCGTCCGTTGCATCCGCGCCGGCTATACCGCGCGTCGTAGGCGAAACGTAACAGTGCAAAGGATAAATGATTACTTTTGATTAGAAGTTATAGAGCAGTTTTTGTTGTTTATTCTTTGTCCAGTTCGAACGGTTACATATATCGCAATATAAGTCTCTCGTGCAATTTCTAGCTTGCAGCTGTGAAAAGCTGCGGAATCGTGTACCTCTAAATTGTGTGTGCATCAGTAAGCACAATATCAGTAAGTAAAACTGCATCAGTAAGCACAACTGCAAGGCACGTTGTGATAATGAATTCTCTGTGTGCCACTTAAATGCGCAAAGCTTACGAAATAAAAAGGAAGCGATGGATATGTTTCTGCAATCGATCAAACATCGATTTGACTTGACGGTCTTCTCAGAAACCTGGTTCATGAATGAAACAGATGTTATTGAATTCATAGGATATAAACATACATCCGTTTTCCGTAATCGTTTGCGAGGTGGAGGAATCACAGTCTGTGTGAAGGAACCCTTGAGCTGCAGTGCGATTTCTAACTATTGCCAAATAAGTCCTCATCATCAAACAATTATGATAAAATGCTACAGTACATTATGTGTAGTAGTCTATCGACCTCCTTCGGGAACATTTTCTGTGTTTATTGATTTTCTTGAAGCAATGCTGGAATGTTGTATAGAGCATAGTTGGTCGGTTGTTGTCATCGGCGATTTTAACATAGATGTCCTATGCTCCGATTTCAATAAGCAAAAAACTTATTGATATGTTTCTCTCATACGTATATGAAAATGTCATTCATGTGCCAAGAAGGGTAACAAATACAACCGGAACTCTACTAGATCTTTGTTTCACGAACTGTAACTTGACCGATTAGAATCTGGTGTCTTATTAGCGGACCTGAGCGACCACTTACCGATATTTATTTTTCTAACACACCTTGCACAACATGCTACACGAACCTCGCACCAATCAAACTGGTACACAATCATTAATGATGAAGCGATTCAATAGTTCCAAAGATTAGCAGCAGAAACAAACTGCGGTCATGTTTGCCATTCAGAAGATCCGGTCGTAGCATACGATTTATGTACTGGGGAAATTGCTGATATTTACAAAAAATAATTTCCAGTGAAAGAATTTAGGAAAAATATTAAAGCTAGGAAGCCATGGATTAGTAGAACGCTGTTAAAAAGAATTAAGAAACGTGATAGACCTTTTGCCCTATTTATAAGAACTAGAATTCTTGACTACCTGGGTCAATAGAAGAAACTCAGAAACAAATTGGGGCATGACATTAAAAAAGCGCGCCATACATATTATGAAAACAAGTTTGCATGTATCACTAACAACGCAAAGAAAATATGGCAAACCGCGAACTACCTCATGTCAAAGGTTCGGCAGAAAGAGCTCCAAAAATTCAGTATTGAATGCACAATCTATACTGGAACCTCGTTAGCTAACAAGTTTAATAATTACTTTCTAATTTCAGGAGCATTTAATACAATAACCACGGATAGTTATAGTATGGAGTGCAAATTATAAATGCGACCTGCTATTGCAGGCTCAATATATATGGCTCCCACTACGGAAGCAGAAATCTGTTCGCTACTGCTAAAATTAAATAACAGTAGTACTTCAGGAATGGATAATTTGAAAGCACTACCCATAAAAGCAGTTGCACACATTATTAATCGTCCACTATCACATATATGCAACTTGATCTTAAGTTCAGGTGTTTTCCCTGATAAGCTCAAGATTGCAAAAGTTGCAGTAATCCATAAGGGAGGCGATAGTGATCTCTTGAGCAATTATAGACCAATCTCTATCTTGCCAACGTTCTCGAAAATAATAGAGCAAGTTATCAATGTACGCTTTCTAAGTTACTTTCAACAAATTAAAGTAAAGCAGCAGTATGGGTTTCAGAAATATAAGTCAACAGAAACGGCTCAATTACATATTAAAGATAGAATAATCGATAATCTTGAGCATAAATTATACACCGTAGGATTGTTTCTTGATTTTAAAAAAGCATTTGACTCCATTAAACACATCTTATTGCAAAATTTAACCAATTACGGAATTAGAGGGATTGCCTTAGATCTATGTACCAGTTACCTAACGAACAGAACTCAGTATACTGCGGTAAACCAAGCTCAGTCTGATATTGGTGTTATCTCGTCTGTGATACCACAAGGTTATATACTTGTATAATTATTATTTCTTCTCTATATTGATGACTTCGTAAATAGTCCGCTAAACCGAGAAATTATCCTCTATGGTGACGACACTAGCACATCTTTTTCAGGGGCTAATTACCTACATAGAGAGACAAGTGAATATCTGGCTTGAAAACTTATCAGTATGGCTTGGCATGAATAAATTAGCTCTAAACACGAACGAAACAAAATGTATTGTTTTTAGACTAAAGAATAAATATATGACAGACATTGCGCTTCACTTTGGTGACCAGCAAATCGAACGCGTTACATCCCATAAATTTCTTGGTGTAGTTTTTCAGGAACACCTAAGTTGGTCAGCACATGTCGCAAAAGTACAAACAGACATCTCATGAACAATTGGAGTCACTTTTAAACTAAAGGATCTGTTACCACCTTGGTTAAAAAAACCAATATATTATACCCTAGTACACTCTCGTCTGCGCTACTGCCTTCTTGTGTGGGGTACGACCACGAAAACGAATTTAGCAAGCCTTCATATACTACAAAAAAAAAAAAAGGTGCGTCATATAGAGAATGTTCCGCGCTCAGCACACTCTGTCCCACTATTTCAAAAACATCGAATCTTGACTATCACAAACATGCGATGTAAAAAATTAGCGTTAGTTATGTACAGTCAATGAAACAGAATTCATCATTGTTCTTAGAAAAATACGTCCACAAAGAACACCCGTACAACCTCCGGCATGCCACTCATAACAAAGAAAACATTCGCACTAACTACGGTTCACAAAAATTGGCATACCAGATTCCTGGCTTCTTGAGTAGACACTAAACAGTTATGACCGTTGTTACAGGCAGCGTCTCAGCGCAAGCATTTAAAAAGAGCATAAACACATACCTTCTTGACACATAATTTTGAAATGTTTTTCATTGTTTTGCTTTTTTTTCTCTCGGTGTGACAAGTGAGCACTAAATGTTGATTTCAGTTGTGACTGTTTTTATTGTGCCTGTTTCATTGCATTGGCCGATTTTCATGTACTTTATGTCACAAATGTCATTCGTTCTTAGTTGCGCATTTCGCGCGATACAGAATACTCTTGTTTCAAATGTTTTCATTTTGACGCATTGTTACCAGTGCTTTCCACTGAATTATATTGAAAGTTTTGTCGACAGGCAATGTAGCAATTATTACAGTGATGTTGGGTGAGATGTTTGGGGAGTGGGGGGAAGGGGGTTAACACTCTGTCAGGCATTATTTGCCTTTACGTCTGCCTCCTAGGCAACCGTTTACTGATGCCCAAATAAAATACTTTGACTTTGACTTAAATTTGTGGTGCTTTGTGAATTCATTCTGGCGGATCTCAGACCGGGATTCGCGCCAGCGCTCTAGCGTTTACAACCCCGCACGCGTACAGCAGCCTTACATTTCAGGCCGGCACATGAATACGTGAGTGTGTCCTAGCACAGGCTTCGTGCTCAATAAAGGCCCACTGACTTTTTAAAGAGTTAGGCGTACGCAAGGAGATGCTGACGTCAACGTCGTCTTATTCTCTCCCCTCTTACATATAACAAAACGGGGGGGGGGAGAGAAAAGAAACGCTTATCGGTTAATAAATAGAGAGCGACAAGCAAAAACGGAAGGCTGTTCAGGAAAATTTCATGTCATCATTTAATAAAACCCTTCTTACAGTTCGTACGAAGTACAACAGAAGACCCGAAAGGCGTTCTCCGCGTCCCGCACAATGAGATAGCGTGTGATTGAGAGTGAGACTTGTCAAGCAGCGCGTTGGCGGGTGGACATGCTCACTTCAAAGCGCCATGGCGAAATTGTGACGCGTGCCCGCTTTGAAACTCGCGTCACCCCACTCTCGATGAGCGGCAACGAGCGAAGCACCTGTAGGTGACCTATTGTACCTCTTTGTTGCGCTGCGTTATGGAACTCTGCATAAAAAGCTTTCGCCTATGTCGGCACAGTGAAAGCGGTTGAATACTGAATATAGCCGCCAATTCTGGAAATGGTCGTGTAAGGCGCGCTTTGTGGTGCATTCGCGCGGGTGGCGCGTCCGATGCACCAATGCAAGCAACGCGGGCACGTCAATTCTGGCACAACTTACGTAACCTTTTCTCGGAAAGCTGTAAAGGACGGTTTCTTACGATTCAGTTTTCTTTTTCGTGCGCCTTAACACGCATGACGCAACGTAACGTTGAAACGTGTTTAAAGCAATAAGGAAGCGGAGAACGGCCAACTATATATATAGGCAAACACGCGGGCCCAGGTTTGAAGCATTGTGGACCTGCCGCCGTTACGCAGTGTGGAGAAAAAAAATACAAAGAAAAAGAAGAAAAAGAGAAAGAATGCGCAGAGCCATCTATTCGTTTATGAAACACACTTCGCTTTATATAAACCACAGGAAAGCGGTGTCCGCGCTTTTTTCTTCATCAAGAAAACTTGAAGAGCCTAAAACAATATAAACATTTATAAACATAAAAAAAGAAAGCAAAGTTAACACTTCCTCTTCTGAAAGAAAGCCTTATGTGGAGGTAGGAATATACCTATGAATGCAAGAAAAAAAACAACTAGAATGACCAAGCATTTAGGTATAGCAGCGGTGAAATTAGCGTTACCGAAAAAGGAAACGAGCGCGGCTGCGAAGCACGCTACAACAAACCAGCGGAGCGCCCCCCCCCCCCTCCCCCCCCTGTCGCTTCAGTCGAGGGGTCTCTGCTATACTCTCTGTTTCAAAGCGAACGTGATTTGTTTTTTCTCGTTGTCCTTTCTTTCCCCGCGGAGCGCGCGAAAGGGCAGGCAATTTTCAAATGGCTTCGAGCAAGAAAACCCGGACGCGCTTTGTCTTTTCTCCGCTCGGCGCGCTGCATGCACTTCCTCGTTTCCAGATTCGTGCGCCTTTTGTGCCCCGTCGCAGCAGCAGCACCGCCGTGGGTGGTGGTGGTACACACACGACGCGTAAGGTCGTGCGTCCATTGAGCACAAAGGAGCGGGAGCAGCAGTAAGCAACGGCAGAAAAGCTCGCTGCAGTCATTTTCATTTCGTTGCCAAGACAAATGGGAACGGATACACAAAACAACAGCAACAGCAAGCTCGCGCGAGCCTGAAGGAAAGAAACTGAGCCTGAGCACGACGCGTGTTCGCCGCTTACACTTGCTCGCGCTTTTCTTGTCCGAGTACCGCCATCCTCTTTCTGCATATTCTCCACCTACGGAGAGCGCGCTTTTGAACTTTGTGGATCACGAGGGCGTATTCGCGCGACTTTCTTGCTCGCTCTCCTTGCCTTTGTTCTTACATAGCATCGGTTATTTTGCTTCTGAAAGAGTTTCGAGGGAAACAGCTAGGCACCCCGACGTTCGGGCTTTACGTCCAGATATTTCTTTTCTGCCTTTTTTTTCCCTAGGGGACTTTCCTCATGGGTGACAGAAGCGGACGCGCATGCACAGCTGAACGCCGATGCGTTTCGGCAGCCAAGAATAGAATGACACAGTGTCGCGCAGCACGCTCGAGGAAGCCAAAGGTCGCGGGTGGGACGGATCACACTTTGACTTTGCAAACAATCTGGCCAGCTGATCTTTATTTCTTTTCTTTTTTTTTGCTCTTCACTGTCTTTTTTTCTTCTCGTTTTCTGTGATTGTCTCTATTTTTCGCAGTGACTTTGTTCAGGTGCAAGGGAGTGTTAGAAGCTATAACGTGGGGGCACGCAGTTAATGAATGAATGAACTGAACAAGGTGTTGGGGTTGGTCAACAATAGGAAGATAAGTTATGTGTGTCTAGCATCCAGCACAAGGGTTTAAATGCGTACCGGAGCATCGCCATTTTTGTGGTAGGATTTGATGTCGCCTGTAGGAGATTTTATTGCGATACCAATTGTAGACTCTTTTCATAACGATCTTGTGGGCGCCGCCATGGTGCATCACGTGGTGACGCGTCCATCGCCCGCCTCGGTCGCCTCCGTGCTTACAATGGGTGTGCATGACGCCGGTGCGGCTCAGAAAACCTCTGTTTCAACGGAAATCGTAGATAGGGTAGACGACGCGAAGCTTTGGCCACAGCTTCAGATAACACGGAAAGAGCTTTCAGAGCTCATTACGCCTTGTCCAAATGGGCCGCGCAGCGTATACGGTGCTTGCACTAAAAGCGAGGCTAGACATGTAGTTCAACCTGTCCAAACTTTCCACATATGAATTAAATCAGGTTCAGTGTCTTTTGCTTTTTGTTCTTTATTTGTCAAACACTTTAAAACAGCGGCTTGTCGTGTTTCTGACTAAGTAAAGTTCCTCGGTATGCTCGTGGGTGTGCTCGTGGGTGTGCTCTGTTGCAATAGATTTGTTCTTGCTGGGCACAATGCTGGGCACAAGAAAGGTGTAAAATCAATGCATTCTACCGGTGCTAACATACGGGCAGAAACTTGGAGTCTTACAAAGAAGCTCGAAAACAAGTTAAGGACCGCGCAAAAAGCGATGGAACGAAGAATGTGAGGCGTAACGTTAAGAGACAGAAAGAGAGCGGGGCGGAACAGAGAGCAAACGGGTATAGCCGATGTTCTAATTGACATTAAGAGAAAAAAAATTGAACTGGGCAGGTCATGTAATGCGCAGGTTAGATAATCGTTACCATTAGAGTTACAGAATGGGTGCCAAGAGAAGGGAAGCGCAGTTGAGGATGGCGGAAGACTAGGTGGGGTGATAGAATTAAGAAATTCGTAGGCGCTAGTTGGAATCGGTTGGCGCAGGCCAGGGGTGATTGGAGATCGCAGGGAGAGGCCTTCGTCCTGCTGTGGACATATAATAGGCTGCTGGTGCTGATGATGATGGCGTAATTAATTCACCTACGTGCTGGCTCTGTCATCTTGGTCTTACACTAGCTGAGGATTTTGGGATGTTGACTTGCGGATATATTTGCCCAGCTATGTGAAGCAGAACGTGCAATTTGGGTAATTCCTGATTCTGGTCTTATTTACGACGTCGATGTAAGCTGACTTGTCAGAAAATGAGAAGCCGGGCTGGCTAAGAAAATCTGCAATGTTGACGAGAGCTTGTTGTATCATTCTTGATTTCTGTATGAGAGAGCTTTCCCATAGACTGTAGTACTCCATAAACTGTAGCACTTTTTGTAATGTGCCTGTGTTGTTGGTGTGGGTGGGCGAAATGCTCCTCCAACTCTCACCTAGATGTTTCTGTTTCTTAAAAATTACATTTTAACTTACGTGCTCTACCACCAATATTTTCCTCGTCGTTCCTCCTATTAGAGTAGCATGAGGTATTGTAGTAAAAACCTCTTCACTTTCTTCATTCTTTCATAAGCATTATTACACAATGCCCTCGAATAAAGTTTCTGCTGCTTATGGCCCACTCATATCTGCCTGAAGGGACCACTCTTGAAAAAAGGTTTTCTTTCTGCTGTTTGCATGGTGTAGTATGAGCATTCATGCATTTTGACATTTATTCATCTGTAGAGCCAGCTACCTGATAGTGCTTACTATGCCTGATCATGCTTATTTCTGCAGTGCTGTTTAACAATACATATTGATGCAATGAATATTTGCATATTCGAAGCATCAGGAAAGATGCTTGTTTACAATTGTTCCCTTTGCTTTCGATTGGTGTTAGTATTGCTTGTTAGATTTTGCATATGCATGCCCCCCTTGTGCAATAGTCTTGCAAAGTTTAAGGGTTCAATAAATTATGGTGAACTACATGTAGGCGCAAGAGCTCTTATTTTCACCTGTGAGCCCCATCGAAATGCGATTGCCATGGCTGGCAATTCAACCCCTCACCTTGTGTTAGCAGCAGAATGCTATAGCCACAGTGGCAGGCGAATAAATTGAACACTTTAGCTGTCTACAGATTAGTTTTTTTTTCTTGCCTGTATGTAGGTAAAACTTGCAATTAGGGTGCCATTGCAAAAAAAAAAAAAAAGCACTTGTGGTCCTTTGTTGAATAAACTGCATATTGTGCATAGTTGAAATGCATAATTGTTTTTTAAAAATACCAGGGTGATATGTTCTTGCAAGTAGCATAGTACTCCGTTAATTATAAAGGTAGTAATCACAGAGGATATCGTTATACGGGTTTACGTGCTAATAAATGTGATCGCAAACTTATTAGAAACTGTTATTAGAAACATGTAAGGCATGGATGTTTCTGCACACTTGATTACCTGTGGACGTGCAAGAACCGTTTATACTTAAAGATTCAAAGATTCTCAGGAAGGGATGCAACTGGCTGACTTCACTGCACAGTTTTGATTTACTTTTCTTGAATGTGTCGTGTTCTACTGTTTCGTTTACACAAGAACAGGCTGTTTGCCTGCTTTTCGCATTGCTGTCGGAGTTTTACATGACGTTTCAGGACGGTGCGTTGTCTCTGCGTCACTACAGAAAGCCAATAATTTACCAACTGTAAAGTTAATTACCGTTCAAAGTAAATGTTAATACAAGTGCAGTAGGGATACAAAGTCCACAACATATTCAAGGTTTATTGGCTTCTTTGCAGGAAATAAAAATTTTCCAGAGAAGAGATGAAATATTCGAAAACAAATTGACGACGCTGTTTATTCAAGCCACGAAGTTAATGCTATCGTAGAAAATTCATTACAATAGCCTGCACGTTTGCCATGTCAAGTTTAATAAGTAAGTGAGGTAAGATAGCCTTTCAAGATGCATTGGGAAATTCACACTTGAAAACCAACAAGAAAATGTAACTGAACGTTACTGCGTTCAGCGCAACGTTGAAACTTCGGGTACTTTGCTGTCTTGTCATTTGCTCTTGCCGAGCTTGAAATTATTTAAGCTGCTTCCCTCCATACGCGCGATTTTTATATGCTTCTCAAAAACAGAAAATTGGGAGTACCCCAAAAGGCCATGTCGTCTCGTGGGGATCGGACATCTCGCAGTATTCACAACTCGCAAAGGTAAACGTGAAAATGCACTTCATTTGCTGCGTATCATGTCAACGAAAGCATAGAAATGTGCGAATGGAATCTGCGGTACAAGGTTTTATTCTCCCTTCGCGCGCGTGCCGAATTCGGCAGTCCACGTTTCCGCGCATTGCACTTGTTGAGCGAGACACCATTTCCCGAAACAAACCGCGAAATAGTTATCGGTGCAATATCGACGGTCGCAGCCGGAGATCCGGTGGTCAGCACTACGATTGCGATTTTCGTCGCAGGCGACGGAAATCGCGTAATATGAAACAGGCTTGAATCGGTTAGCGTGGTGGTCTGGCAAACCCGGAGGTCGGTGGTTCGAATCCGCAACCCGACAAGCAATTTTTATCTTCACACGGCTTGAGCTTTTTCGTACGGCAACACCGACGCCGACACGAGTGAGGCAATACAAGCTTCGCTTGAAAAATCGAAAGTGCTCACTGAAACACGCAGCACAACGCGATCATAAACGCGCCCCAAGCACGACCGCTCGGGCGGCCACGCACGATGTTAGTCGCGCCGGAGCGGCAGCCGTCGTCGTCCGCCGCTGTTGTGGGCGGGCTTTTTGCATGCTCCTTTGAGGACGCGTGGCGAAGCCATTTTAGACACGCGCGGCCGACGCTTTGCTCTGCAACACTCGGTGGCCATATGCGGGCCGCTGCGTGATCGCCTCTCTCGCATCGCGCGCGCACAGGTGGCGTATTACACAAAGGACCCACCCCTCTGTAGAGATATGTCCTCTGCGAGCACCCCTCCCTCCCTGCCAAAATTTACGGTCTCGGTCCGATTTCCTTTCGTGAATAAAGTTCGCGCATGGTCTCGGCCATTGGCGCGCGCGATGGCGACGGCGTACACGTACGCCGATACTTTTGCTACACGCTTGCAAGGCATATCACATGCGCTTGTTACGCCTTCTCAACTGTTGCTGAGCTTGCGGGTATGCATGTGTGCTCATGTGCTGCGCCGGGAGACGAAGTTCTCTCAGTGGCCGAGGAGGAGAAGGAACGGCCACCGGCACGGAAAAAAGATACCGCGCAAAAAACAGACAAGCACGAGAGGGCGGCGACGCGGGCGCCAGCGATGCGTACGTGATGCGACGACTACAATGCCTGTGTGGAACTTGCGTGATTACACTTTGAAAAGCTCACCTACCGAACACCGAGATAGTACCAAGCAGTGAAACCCGTTTGGTGCTTGACTAACTGACTGAACTTGTGCCGTTTATTCCGTCTCTCGCGTCACTTCTGCGCAGAAAGGACTAGCCCTTGTCACTGTAAGGCGATTGAGCCTTACAGTGACAAAAAATGACCGCCCCTTCCAGTCTGTGAAGATGGTCGGGAAGGGAAGCTGTGTTAGTTACACGGGCTGTTACCACCGAGACCAGGTTGGTTTTCGCGTCTCGGGCGCGCACTGTGGAATCGGCCTCCCGGCGCTGCCGTTGAAACTCGGCACCTCTGGCACGCAGCTCGGGGTGACGACGAGCCCGTTCACGAACCAACTCTCGCTGAAGATCGCGGTAGGCAGCTTCTTCCTTAGGAGTACGCATTACTCGTGGTCTTCCCATAGTTGTAGCTGGAATGAAATGTACGGAACCACTAATCTAAATCTCTCTATATTGGGCTCAAGGCCCACCACTGGAGATGCGGGCGCTGCCATCGTTCTGACGATTGACGCGGCTGTCGGCACTTCTTGCTGGCGCAAGAAGTGCCGGTGGCCACGCGCTTCTAGTATCGCGTTTCAATCGCCGGGTGCTCTTCGTTGGCCGCAAACCGCCAGCATACAATTTGTTTCTTTCGCGGCAGGGTAGAATCAATAGTCGATAAAGTCGATACCGACCTGGCTCGATCACCGCAAATGCACCGTTTGACAAGCGTGTAAGATTCACGTAAAATACAGTATTCCTACAAGGGGAAAGGGGTCACTCCACCCCTTTCCCCCTGTTGAGCTCTTTTCCTCTCTCGCTAGGTCACGTGGTCCCTTTTTAGCGAAATGCGACAGCGACGGCACAGGGTCCGCATAAACAGCTTGGCGTTTATTACATAACGAGGGTCTCGAATCCGGCAACATTGATGTCTTACGGTAGCACGTGTGGGTTTATTGACTTGTTGCCTTCACCCAAAACGATCACGTTCTCGTGACGCCTGCGGCAGAAAGGACGTTCCACGTCCGCCAAGTCTATGAGGGGTGGCGCTGGCTAGCACTCCCAGCGTTCTACTAGGAAACATAAATACCCAAGAAAGTGGATGGAGAAACGGCGCCGCGGTAGCTCAATTGGTAGAGCATCGCACGCATAATGCAAATGTTGTGGGATCGTTCCCTACCTGCGGCAACTTGGTTTTTCATCCACTTTCATTTCCATTAATTTATCTTTGCTTTATTTCATTTATTAGGCACAGGGTCCCCTATGTTGTCCTTGATGTCAGTGTTTGTTGGCTTCTTATGACATGACTAATAAAAATCGGGCCCCCCGGTTAATCCCCTTTCTTCTCGTTTATTGGCTGTAAAAATGTGGCATTGAATTAAATGCTACAGCTTGCATCAGACGATACTGAACGCGATCGTGCGAATGCCCGTGACCCTACACCACAGGTTTTTCAGCGTCTGAGTGTCGTCTGCTAGCTTTCGCGGCAGACCCAGATGATTTTGTAATACAGCTAAGCCCTGCTTTTGGCTCCCTCCATGATCAGTTTACAATGTCGCCTTCGCATTGCATTGTTGCCTGGTTACCAATGACGATCCAAACTCTGCGAGACCGTGCCAGATGGGTGAAATTGGCGAAATCTTCTAGAGTATATATTTGAGAGTCTATGCCTCTCGCATATCGCCACCTGAGCAAGCCTTTCGCCTTTGATATCAGGGGCGCCACAAACAAAACTTTTTTTTTCCAAAGTGCTTCTTGCCGCCTTCGGCGGGGAAGCGTGCGCTAGCTCTATTACGAAAACATTCGCGTGGCACAATTTTGTGACCACTGCTGTGTGCATGCTCGCCTTTCTCTCGACTAGAGGGAGAGTGGGGCCGCATGGGGACCAGCCTCGACGAAACTGGAGCACTGGCACGCGGAGCACGCACCCTGACGCGGTCCCGAAAAAAAGAGCCCCGCACGAGATGCATGGAGCGGGCGAACGCTGAAGAAGATGGGTTGGAGGCGGGGGTGGAGATCTCGCCAACGCGTGCATATTCATTTGCGCGTTCCGCACTGCTGGTCATTCCCGTCCGGCGGACCTGTGTAACAAGACACACAGACTTACTTGACTTGGGACGGAGGATATCGCCGACCAGCGGAACGTGCTGGTTTCCTCGTGTGAAGCTTCCTCGGACCCCACAAAGTCTTTTCTTTTTTCTGTTCTTGCGCGTGCGTGTTTGCATGTGCGCTATAGCGCGCCTGTGTGCGTGTGCATGCGCACACACGCGAGGGAGGAGTACGGGGAGTTCTTCAGAGCTTTGCTGAAGCGGTACTTGTGTAAAATTCAAGCATAAGATAAGGCGAGTGGATAGTCGATTTAAGCGGACGTTCTCCACAATCAAGGCTGCTGGCATGGTTACTCTGCGAAAAAAGCAACACGCACCCACATTCCTTTTTCGCTGTCATCAGTGACGATACTCAGTGACGAGATGCGCGAGTGGCCGGTTATTCGTACAACCTCCAGCAGTCAGGAGTTCGTTGTGTTTCGCTTTTATGGCAAGCGTTAATGATGGTGGAGTCAGCCTCGGGCTTGTTTGGAAAGTTACCTTGGAAAAGAGTGGGTTAAGGATGGAGAAAAGAAAGTATTAACATGTTTTAACAGGCGTCATACTGAACTTATACTTACATTTTTTCTGGAACTTTGTTTGTGCTTGCCGATCAACAGAAACAGGAATCTAGAAGAAAATTATTTTAGATTTCTCCGGCGGCTCTCACCTTTTTATATGCCACTGTGTTTTCGGTCTTCTTTTAACGGTCACTTTGCCTCACGAACATTGTGCATTCAGGTAGTTCATAGTTGTAATGGCAACCGTAAGCTGTTAGGAGGGCGAATGCCCAAATGCGTATGGATATTTTGCTATACTCTTTAATGAAGACACACGCACACACACACGCGCGCACACGCGTGCTTGCTGGCTCGCTTATTATGACCTTTCTTTACTTAATTTTGACTTTTAAATTTAACTATGATTTAATAACCTTTAATGAGATAGGAATTTATAACAACTTCGGCTCTGCATCTGATGATAATGCTTATATTCAGGCGAATTCTCGCCGTCGGCGTGATGTTCCATATAAAGTCGAAGTGCGGTAGAATCCTATCGCGCCTCGCGGCACCCTTTTCTTGCTGGAGATCGAAATTTAAGGCTCTACAAAGTGCTGTTTTACGCGCTTATAACAAGCCCTAAGGCTCTCATTTAAGACATATATATGTGCCAAGTAACATTCGTTTATGCTTATATATAGGCCCAATTAATAAGAACTGCCGCTGTGTATCTGAGGATGATGATGACAAAATTGTATTTATTAAGGGATGGCTCGAAGGTCTATAATGGGGAAGAGGAAGGGGGAGGCGTATTCAGAGCCGTCCTAGAAGCTGCGCGTCCTTGGCGAAAGCCAAGAGCGAGTCCAGAATGACCCTGTCGGAATCCATCGGGCCAGTTTCCGGTCTAATCCACTCCTCGTAGGACGACACTCGCACCGCCCTCAGGTGGTGGTCCCGCTGCTGAGCGTGTCGCTGGCACTCCCAAAACAGACGGGCTGCGGATGGCCGCGCGGCCATGTCGCAGTCAGGGCACGTGTGTGGCGCCTGGAGTGCTTCTTGGTCCGCGGAGGCTGTGGGAGGGCCGGGTTCCTCCGATGGAAGGGAGTTAGGAGAGGGAGATGGAGGGTGTCTTTCCCGGCGTGGCCGGTACTGCCGCCACCGCTCCAGCAAATCCGGTGTGAGGACGAAGCCGGAACGGAGCCTATGCAGCAGCACCTGCCCCGACCTGTGAAGACCCGCGGGAAGTGGGTCTGGGTCTGAGGGCACACTCGCACGGAGTTCCCTCTTGCGTCGGTTGGCTGCTGCTCTCAGAGCTCTGTCTGGGTCATACGGGACTCCATTTGTCGCGCTGCTTGTGCTGGTTGTGAGGGTTTCTGAAGGATTCCGGGAGACGACGCGGTTGGAAAGAAGGGCACGCGCCGCCTCGTGGGCTCTCTCATTTCCCTCGATGCCCTGGTGACCAGGGATCCAATGAAGTGTTGCAGTGACCCCGTGGGCCTCCGCACGCCTGAAGGCCTGCTTGACTAGGAGTACTTCCGATGATGCTGTGTGGCGCGACTTGCAGGCATGCAGCGCATACTGAGAGTCGGTGTATATATCGATGTGTTTTGCTTGCGTGGCTCTTGAAACTCTATCTAATGCCCAGACTATTGCGCGGAGTTCAACTTCCGTTGGGTGGTCGGCATCAGCAGTTGTGAAGGTAGAATGTGTCTCACAGGAACCCACTACGTGGTAGGCGACTGCTCCCCCCTGGTGCGTGGGTCGAAAGCTGCGTCACTGTACACTTGTTCATGGCTTGGCGGTGCGTCTGCCAATGTCTGCGCATGACGCGCAGCAAATGTTGCCCGGTGGTGCGCATGTTGAGGATAAAGTTAATTTTTATTGCGATAGCAATTATAGGGACATTCCAGTCAGATTTCAGCCGCCGGCGTCGCCGCCAGCGTGATGCTGAGTATAAAGTCTAAGTGCGATAACATACTGTAACGAGGGGAAGCCTGAAAGGGATAGCCGAGAAAGAAGGTGGCTTGATGGGCGCCGTCTTCTCGTTCGGCCATTGTTGTGCGCGAAAGGGTGGGTGAATGGGGAGGGGGGGGGGGGTGACAGCGCTATCCCGGCGGTTGCTGCTCCTGGCACGGCTGAGCGCGGCTGCGCGAGCCTCATCTTGCAGGTATCTGCGGTGTGTACGAGGGCTACAAGAACCGAGAGGGTTCGTGGCTTCGTGTGCGCTGTGCTCTCGCGCGCCTAGAGTTGGATGCCGCGTAATCTCAACTTTCGAAGACGCGTTCAAACTAAAGGCACCACGAAGCGTTCGCTCGCCGCTGCTGCCGCTCTTCATCACTCCAGCGTTCTGACAGCGAGTTTCCGCGGCCAGTGAGAGACGTCTGTTCATGTTTGCCTCTGCGCGCGTGACACCATGCGTGTTAATTTCGTTAGTATTAAGCAAACAATTACTGCAATTTATACAGCGGATAAAACTATTAACCTTATTTCGTATAGCAGTCTGATGATTTATTGCTAGCGCAAGTGATGCTTCGCCTTTTGGGCGAAACTGCGACTATTTTAAAGGAACACAGCCCACGATACCCTTGTTTTGTGAAGTTCACTTTATTTTCTCGACAGAACGGAATGACGCAAGCTGCGTAGGTTACGGCATTTATCTCAAGTTAAGTGTGACTAGACACCGTTACAACGTTGCGAAAGCAGTGGCAAACGAGCACCATCTCAAGATTTTCGGGTTTCGTGCTGTACCTTCTTTCACTGAGGATTGTTTTTTATGCAGTAAAGGAACGCTTCGCATCAGCCGACGCTACGGTTACATATTTGTACTTCGGAAGGTTCGATGATACAACGCCCTATGGTATTCCAGAGTGCTCGCAGGTCAGAACCTCTCGACAGTTCTTCCGAAACCCCGAGATTTTCCTCCGAGACAGATTGAAGTTTCGAACTAACTCTATCATCGCCAGGTCCGTTGGGTATATATGGTGGCGAGCCTCACCTGAACGTCAAAAATGAGCCCCACATTCCGGGTCAGAGTTGCTCCCGAGCATTAAATTTCTTGATTATGTCGGCTAAAGAAAACGCGAAGTGAGCGCACAAGCCACCTTTAAGTCTTTCGTCGCATAGCGCAGTTCGATGTCCTCGTCTGCTGCAACGCTTTTACGCCGGTAAAGCGTTTGTGGCACTAATCGGCTGCTTTCAGCAAAGTTTCCCACCGGATAACGTTGTAAACAATATACGGCTAGGTCAAAACACGGGAAAGGCATTTTTAGGCTCTGAAAATTCTGTATAGGAACCAACGCCGAAGGAGGCATTTATATGTACAATTAAACCGCCCTTAAACTGTTTCTAGATACATAGTTCGCGCTCGTATGTTAAATACGCGCGATGGAGACATAAGAAAACACATCGCCATTTTCGACTAAAGTTCCGGTCTAGCAATTTTGCCTATATCTTCTTCATGTGTTCTCTTTTCTTTAAGACCTCAATATCTACCATGTACCTGTGCCTGTTACGGACTCGGTCCTATTAATCGTTTAAGGCGAAGCTTTCTATGCGAATCCTCCCGGATTTTGCTGGCCGTGGCTGCGGGCTTCCTGGCTGGTCTCGCCCTCGCACGCCGCGCGCAGGACAGCAGCGCTGCACCGTCTTCCCCACCCTTGTAGGTGGTGTCCGCGGGCTGCTGGCCTTGTGTTCTACGGATTTGCTCAGTGATGAGACGAATGACATGTCCTCACTGGAACAAACAAGTGCCATCAAGAGCACAACTCCTTTAATAAAGCGAACCTCTGTAACGCTTCTTGCCTTACCATTAGATATACAGGGACAAAACGGCCAAGTTTTGCCATCGGGAACGCCAGGCAGTTTGCGTGATGGTGACTGCGTGTCGTACGTACTTGGGGCAGATTTTCGCTGGAACTCAGCAGAGAACACTTCCGCGTTACTAGCGCTAGTGTCTAAGGAAGCTGCAAAGGTGGCAGTTGCAATGGGCCAGCAAGGCAGCGATCCGTGGGCAGTGCATGGATTTGCATAAACTTAATTCGTCCTTTCGGCTTAAGGCGACTTTGTGACTTGTAACATTGTCTGCTAACTATCGCGCCACAAATGCAACGATGGCGCTGAAGCTTATTGCCTTCGTTTTCTTAGTAAGCATATGATTTTATGGAAACTTAGTGAGATAGGGCGCATAACAAATAACGTCACCGGAACGCCTGTATATAGTGCCTGCATGTATAGCCTGCAAACGTACAAGGCTATATATACATAATATATATATATATATATATTATATATGCCTTGCACGCTGTAGTGATGGGACACTGTTTCTGAACAGAGCCAGTACAAAGACATACTGCATAGTGATTTGCACTGGAGTAATACTGGAACATGATATGTGCACTATAGATTTGCATGAAATTTCCATTTTCCATGAATGACGCCAAGTGTGGACGAAAACAAGCAACATCCTTATTGTTAAATTTTTTATCTATACACCGGGTGTTTCTGCGAAGACCTAATGTAACTTTTAAATATTATCTGGGGCAGATATCAGAGTGTTGATTCTTGAGCTGGATTGCTACCGAACAGGCGGACATCATTTGGACGAGAAACCAAAATGCATGATTCACGAATTAACAAAAACTCACTAATTAATGCATAACATAGTGACCGCAAATAAAGACGGGGACAGCGGAAGAGAACACAAGAACGACAGGGGCCCGTGCCATTTTTGTCTCTTCTGCTGTGCCCGTTTTTATTCGCTGTCAAAATGTTATACAGTAAACACCAACTTAGCCAAACTGAAGTTCTTCTGAAGCATATATCTCGTACCGATGGCCCTTCTTTCTGTGTTCCATCGTCTTTCGTGTCCTCAAACGAAGAATCACTCATCAGTTACATCAGTTGAAAGTTACCGTCCGTGTCGTTTTTGTGTTCTCTTCCGCTGTCCCCGTCTTTATTTGCGGTCACTATGATATGCAGTAAACACCAACTAGGCCAAACTGAAGTTCTTCTGAAGCATGTCTTAATAATTAAGTTTTATCACTAATTGCATTAAAGCACTAACTGCAAGTTAGAAATTGTAGCCTGGGAGTTCGCAAGGTAGACCCAGTTGGAACGAATTCTCAGGATGACACCAGTTTCGAGTCATCAATACCGGAACTTTGCAAAGAAGTATATTGGCAGTCCAGTTACTTTTGTGGTTCAATGCATAAAACTTGGTTTTGTTAAATAAATCGAGCGATATTGCATTTTTACGGCAAGTTTGAAGGTGCATATCTCGAAAATGATGTCATCCACGGAGTTATTTTCAAATGCGTAGGCCTTGTAGTCTCACGAGCTACATACAGTTTGTACGTAAATTACAATATTTGACGTAAGATAATTAGCCAAAATCTTAATTGGCGAATTTTTGTGAATTAGTAGAATATGCATTTCGATTTCGTGTGCAAGTAATGTCCACATATTCGAGCAGACCAGCTGAAGGACTAGAATTGTGCTGTCTCTCACAGCCGATTTTTAAAATTAACTGAATGCTTTAGACAGGCGTTGTCCACGCAGGACGCTATGCTTTTGCTTAAGAAAGCGATCTTTAATAACCCTACTCGCGACGTGAGAGGGATCCTCGCACTGGACCTCTCCAAGGCCTTCGACAGGGTCGCGCATAAACACATCCTGACAGAGATTTCGTCTCTCAACCTGGGCCAGCGGTTTCATGATTACACCAGATCCTTCCTCGCGGATCGCAAGGCACACCTCCGACTAGGCATGGTCACGGGAGGACCATACGAACTAGGCACCTGCGGCACCCCGCAGGGCTCAGTCCTCTCCCCACTCTTATTTAATATAGCCATGCACAAACTCTCCACTCGCCTCGCTGCAATCCCGAACGTGGGTCACGCCATTTATGCGGACGATATTACGATCTGGGCGCCGAGCGGATCGCTAGCCATGCTCGAACAGTCGTTACAAAGCGCGTTGGAGGCTACCGAAGATTTTCTTTCAAACACGGGCCTTGAACTCTCCCCCGCTAAATCAGAGCTACTGTTATACCGCCAGTCCAGACAGGGGGTCAGAAATCTTGCGCCTCTGGAAACTCTGCCGGTAGAAATTCGAGCTAAAAATGGGCATCCCATACCGAGAAAGGACTCGGTCAAGATACTAGGTCTCCTCATTGATGCCAAGGGCTGTAACTCGACGGCCCTCAACAGGCTCACTGGACAGGCTAGTAATGTCCTAAGACTTGTAGCCCGCGTCTCAAATCGAAGAGGCGGTCTTAAAGAGGACAATTTGCTCAGAGCTTATCAGGCATTCTTCCTGAGTCATGTCACCTACATCGCGCCGTACCTTAATTGGGGTAAAGCGGAAAAGGCCAAGCTCGACTCCCTAATCAGAACCGGCCTCAAGCGCGTGCTCGGCCTTCCGCAGTCCACAAGCACTGAGAAGCTGCTGGAGCTAGGACTCCATAACACCATCGATGAGCTAATAGAAGCTCACACAGCGGCTCAGATAATGAGACTTTCATCCACTAAGCCAGGGATTAAGATTTTAGAAGAAGCAGGAATCCAACCCAGACATGAACCGGCGACCAAAGTTAGCTTGACCCGGGAAACCAGAGCTCGCATCATGGTTGACCCCGTCCCGCGAAACATCCACCCAGTGCATAACCAGGGAAGAAGATTCGCGAGAGCCAAGTCCATCCTTAAAAAGATCAATCAGCAAAAGCTAGATGCCCTCTTTGTCGATGCTGCCAGATATGACAGTGGGGATAAGTTCGCTGTCTCGGTGGTAGACGCGGCAGGCAACCTGGTCAATGCAGCCTCTGTTTATACTAAGTTTGCCCATGTGGCGGAGGAAGCGGCGATCGCTCTGGCTTTTCACGGCTCAAAAGTTCCCGCTATCGTCTTCTCGGACTCACGCACAGCGGTTAGATCCTTCTCGTCCGCCCTCATATCTGAACAGGCGTACAGTATTGTGATCAAACCACTTCAAAGGACTAGGGAGAGTACCGAAGGAGGATACCAAATCTCGTGGTTCCCAGCCCATCTAGATAGCTCAATTAACCCGCTTGGATGTAATCCTAACGAGCAGGCCCACCGGAGAGCGCGCGATTTCACGCACCGCGCTGTCGCGGGTAGCCAGGCTTGGAACGAGGTCAACATCCACAAAGATCCATTAAGTACATTCCACGAAATTGTTTCCCATTATCGACTAGGCAGGAGGACATTTCCACCCCCTCACCCCAAATTGAACAAACCCCAGGCTACCACACTAAGACTCCTGCAAACCCGTACATATCCCACTCCTCGGTCTCTTCACAGGATAGATCCTGAACACTCACAGTCGTGCCCCAAATGTGGTCATGACTCATGCTCCTTTGACCACATGCTCTGGCTGTGCCCAGCCCTTAACGCCTCTCCACCCATCACGAAAGAACAATGGCAGGACTCTCTCAAGAGCAGCAATCTCAACATTCAACTCCAGGCTGTCCAGAGGGCCCACGACATTGCCGCGGGACTTGATCTCCCGGTTCCATCGTGGGCGGAGCCACCGACTTGATCTTCGGGAGCCTTCGGTTTGGCTCCCCGAGGTCTCAGTCCCTCAGGACTCAAATAAAGTTCTTGTCATGTCATGTCATGAATGTCTTCGCAGAGGCACATGGCACAGCGCAATTGCCCGGATAGTTGGAAAGTCGTTAAAGAACTTCAGAAGTACGGTGCAGTACTAAAAGGGGAGCAACTCCTGGCGGAAAATATTGGTAATTTACTTCTTCAGAAAAGACACGCATGCTGCATCTATGCTTAGTGAAACTAATTTACCACGGCAAAATCATTTCCCTTAGTGCTAATTCTCACTTGGTACTTCAGTAGTAAGGTTACATCTACAAATACAACGCAAAGCCTGAGTACTTCTCCCCCGCCAAAAGATACTGATGCGTTTTCTTAACTCAGTCGCTGATGTAAATGTGATGATAAGAATAGTTAAGCGTTTATAAATCAGCAATTAAGCAGGAACCGTGTGTAATTTTCTCTTCTTAAAGCCCGATGACTATTCTCTACTAAAAGGCTGTTGCAAACTTGACGGCAAAAGTAATTCGCGGCTCAGTTTGTGTTAGATTTCTGGTGGCTCGTCAGAAACACATTAGGATCTAAACAGAAACTCAACGACAATTTTTGTAAGACTGAGGGTACAGGCACGAAGCTTAGATAAATCCCTGCGCTGTGCCCATCATTCTCATGTTAGATGAAAACTCGCTGCGCTGTAGATCCGCATGGTAATTTTGCTTTGGCCGACGCGATGTATATATAGTCTTAGGTGAGGCTAGATGAGGTAGGTGTACGCATCCGAAACTGCTGTCGTGTGGGGCGTTCCGCTCCGCTGTGTTCGTACATACGGACGTGAACGCGCGCGGATAAAATAGCAGCCAGAACGGCGCACGTATGCATGTACGCTGTCCCGACTATTGCGCTTCTGTGTTGGCAAAGACGCGGTAGATGCGACGTCTTATGTACTACGCGGCGCAACGAGGATCTTCCTTTTGCGTCGGATGTGCTCGCGCTCGGTATGTGATGTGCAACCTCGCAAACATGCATTCGTATACCGGCGCTAGCTCTCCTCTGCGAGGAAGCGTGCACGGCGCCTGCATGCGCGCGCACGCCCCGTTGCGTAAAAAGGGTCCGCGACATGCGAGCCGAGACGGAAGCCGCGCCGTCAACTCAAGCGCGGAGTGCTGGTGACAGCCGCTGCTTCCCATCGGCCCGAAATACAACCACCGCGCGTCATAGCGCTACACCGAGCGCTCCGCACGCGCGGTGAAAAGGATACTTTGCGGCGGCCCGTATATGGGCGACGGCATGAAATTGCAGCTTGAAATTGCCAGGGCATACGTGGGGTGAAGCGCGGGGTGAAGCTTTCAACTCCGGGAACGACGCTATTTCGACCTTCGGACGTCTTATCCTATCTTTTTTATTGAGAAGCATTTTTAGATCTTTAACAGCCTGTTTCGAAATGGTGCGGCATTAAAATCGGAAACTACGAGGGCCTGCTCTGCTGGCGCTCGAGACAGCGCTCGGTAGTGGTCCAAGTGAACGGACGATGCTCTGACGAGGAGGCCCTGACCCATTGAAGGTATACACACTGACGTCACCGCAGCTAACGGGATGAAAAGCTGCATGTGCGACGAGGTTTATTGTCGTTCACAACATTGTGGAACGCTATAGGTAAATCAAGGCACTGCAAGGGCTGTCCGTAGCACGGGGCTCGCTCGCGATCACGGCACGGTCCTTTGTCTTCCTCGTCAGTCGGCACATACACAGGGGAGCGTCTGCTTCATTACAATGCCCCGGGATCGAAGCGTAGCCATCCTGGCGAGTCAGGGCGCGGAGAAGTTGAGTGGGTCGTAATACGGTTTCAGGCGGTTGACATGTACTGTTTCTCGCCCACGACGACGCAGGTCTGGTGACACGGTGAGTGGCTCGACGATGTAGTTGACCGGTGAAGTGGCCTCGATGATATGGTACGGACCGCGCTAACGCGCCAGGAGTTTGGAAGAAAGGCCAGGAATGTGGGCTGGTATCCAAAGCCACACAAGCGAACCAGGAGCAAAGTTGTGTGGTGGTTGATGAGCACGGTCATGTCTTGTCTTTTGACGTTATTGAGTCTCACTAGTCAGGGCACGTGCCAGCTGACGGCAATCTTCAGCATATTTGGCGACTTCGGAAAGCGGAGTATACTCTGTAGCGTCAGGTTGGTACGGCAGTATGGTGCCCAAAGGGCATGAAGGCTCACGGCCATACACAAAGAAAAAGGGGGAAAAGTCGGTGGTCGCTTGCGTCGCGGTGTTGTACGCGAACGTAACAAAGGGGAGTACGGCGTCCCAGTTGGAGTGATGGGATGAAATATACATCCGCAACATGTCGCCAAGTGTGCGATTAAAGCGCTCGGTCAGACCGTTGGTTTGGGGTTGGTACGCGGTCGATTTGCGATGAATTGTTCTGCACTCAGCGAGGAGGGCTTGGATGCCCTCCGATAGGAAGACACGGCCCCTATAACTCAGTAATTCTCGGGGAGCACCGTGGCGAAGAACAAAATTGTGAAGGATGAAGAAACCAACGTCACGGGCGGTCGCTGCTGGCAGAGCTGCAGTCTCAGCGTAGCGAGTAAGGCGATCTACGCCGACAATAATCCACCGATTTCCACGCCCGCTGCATGGAAACGGGCCGTAGAGGTCGATGCCGACGCGGTCGAACGGACGAGACGGGCATGGTAGCGGCTGCAACGGTCCTGTGAAACGCTCGGACGCAATGCCTTCCCGTCGATAGGACCGACCTACACCTATGTGCGAGGGCAAGTCACACGGGGGGCGCGTCTGCTTCATTACACATGTTATATTTATCCGCGCTGTGGCAACTGTAGTAAGTCATATGATTTGGTGTCTGTGACGTCAGGGGAAGGAACAGTCGCGTGATAGTGATCATGATCGGAATATACCAGCTGCCGCTTGCACTCTAGCTCTTAAACAAAATGTCGCCACAGTCAATGTTTTTTTTTTTTTTTTTGATAACGCGTTTCCACGTCCTACCTCTGGGCTTTACGATTTTACTAGCTGTTCGATGGTGTATGAGAGCATAGCTTGAAAAGCATACGACGACGGGCTTTTCGTGGCTGCGAGTATGCCCTTCGCGTCCCTCACAATTCCCGTAGAGAGCTGTTTTTTGACGGAATCCGGCATTGGGGCAAACACTCCCGTGTACCGGGACTTGGTGCTCGTTAAAGAAGCTCGGGTGGCCAAAATTATTCCGGTGTCCCCAATTACCGTGCCCATCCTGATCATATCGTGGTTCTGACGCGTAAAATCCCAGAATTTAATTTAATTTACGTTCCCGCTTTTGCGGGCACGCATGCATCTAGACACGTTGTGCGGTTACCATAATAGCGCTGCGTTTAACGAAAAAGACGGCGGCATACCGAAGCTCTAGCTCTCTGCTTTGCTGAGGACACTGCAAGTCCAGGTCGCACGTGTAAAGAAAGAAAGAAACAAAGGAAGGAACGCGGAAGAGGCCGCGCCACCGCCGAACAGTACGGCGCTCTCGGACAATAGGCTTCGACACCGCAAGCTAGGAGCACGCACAGGCCACCCCGTACGCTCGCACGCACAAGCGTCGTCGCAGGGACGGCGTACATCGCCTTCCATGCTCAGGATTATCGTATGCGCACTCACGTGCAACAGTGACACCGACGGTGTCGCGCCAAATGCACCCGTGCCAGATCGTGCTGCAGCGCGCATTTCTTGCGCACGCATGTTCGCTTCGGCAGCCCGCTGATATAGAGAGAAAAACAAGAAAATCCATTCGCCACGGTACCGAGAAGGCACCGGTCCCCGCATCGGGCACGTGGTCGTTCTCCGCGGTGGGGGTCTTTGCGCCACTGCAGAAAAGGCGGCGGGAAGGCATCATTGTTTCCTCGCCTGCCGCGACGATCGGTCAGGTAGATAGATAGACACTCTGGTTTAACGTAACGTCTCCGCCACGCAACGTCGCAGGAGCTGGGGCACGAACCAGCCCGAATGCAACAACGTCGGCGTATAAAGACGAAATAAATAAAGAAAGAAGGCAGAAAGCGTACAGAAGAAGGTACACCAACAGAAAGAAAACGGATGAGGGAAAAGGAGTCTCCCCCAGCGACACGACGCCGCATCGGCGCGGAGACGGCAAGAAATGTGGGTCGCCTGAGCTGTTAGCCGACAAATGCCGCGCCAGCGTATGCGAGGATCTGCGGGAAGGATCGTCGGCATGGAGATCGCTCGCGGCTTGCACACGCCGTGTGCATCTTATGCACATCACTCCGAGCTGCATCGACCACTCACTCGTGCCGTGGTTGCAGCGACTTGGGGCATGTGCGCCTCTCCCGCGTGCATTATTCCCGAGGGGAGGCAGCTCCTTCGTGCTCAAGGCAACGCAAGAGAATATTCGAGACCCATTTTGTCTTGCAGTTTACTGCCCTGTAAATGAGATTTATTCTCCGTTTCTCCACATCTCGTTTGGGTGCGTCAGAAATTACCGTGTGCGCCGAGACGCGCGCACGCCTGCTGATCCTTGCGCGACTATTATTACCTCGTTTTATAAACAGCACGATTACTTGAACCTCGTTCTGTTTGCAAACTTGAAGCACGATACGTGTTTCGCACATGCTGATTGTGCTATAAGCTCCTTCAAGTGCAATAACCGTTGGATCCTCGTGGCGCGTTTGACCTTCGTATACAGAGCGTTGGGCAATATTGAGATCGAAGGGCGACTGGTGGAAGGCGTCGTAACAGCTGGGCTTTGGTGAATTGCAACATCACACTGCAAGTCTCGCAGGATCTCACTTGTTGAAATGTACACCTCAGTTCCACAGAATGAACGACCATTCAGATAAATGCATCACTATAGAAAAATACATTACACAGCAGTGGCGAAAGCAAGGATATTGGCGTTTCAGGATCTCTAGAATATTTTAGTGCGGACGGCGCGAGTCATTGCGAAGGGCCCATTTACAAAGGCCAACGTTTCCATTTTCTGTATCTGTGAATTTTGTTAAATTGGACAGAGAGAGAGAGAGATAGGCAAAATACCGTTTGCTACCCTGGAGGAGGGGGAGTTGAAAGATAAACAGAAAGTAGAGATAGAGATGCAGAGCACAAACCCACGTGCATAGCCATGTCACAATCACTGCACACTATTCCAGCACATGATCACGTGTAGCACAACGAACACCAATTGAAGCCACAGTCGCTTGTGAAGGCATTTGTCATTATAAACTGTAGCAGTGCCTTTGTCGCACTCTGCTGCGACGGCCGGTGAGGTCGGTGTTCCAAAATCATTTTGTTCTGTTAATTGCCTGTGATAAAAGCGAGTTAGCGCACTTGTGAGCGTTCCTCTCTGTACGCTGTATTGAAGACAAATTTGACCCAGGGTTCTTAGTGTACAATACTGGCTAAACATGGTGCCATTTTCTCTGAACCATTTGCTGTCTCCTCGACATGCCTCGCAGCTTCCACGACGCTGCTATGTAGTTGACGGACGGCCGGACGGATGGGAAACGAGCAGGTGCGTGTTGTTACGTACTCCAGGGTAGCGTATCGTACTGCTGCCGAGTTGTAGCGGCGCCTGCCTATCGAAGCTCGACCGACGTTACTTATTGGATAGCGTGGCGTTGTCGCCGGGCTGCAGGCATATGGTAGACCATGGCGACCAAGCAAGGGCGAGACGATTTCTAGTGCGAAACTTGCACTGTTTATTCAAAAGTTGGTGAAAGAAAATGAGAAGAGCGTGAAGTGATCAAACGTACATTTCGGAGCCCCTTAAATAGGCTCTCTACAATCGTGGGAGGGGTCTTGCTTCCGTCGACGTCACATGACCGGCACAGAAAGCCTGCTGCAAGGAGGAGGGATCTTGCTTCCGTCGACGTCACGTGACCGGCACAGAAAGCCTGCTGCAAGGAGGAGGCCGTCCCGCCTCCTGGAATTGTAGACGCCGGTCCGTCTCTGTTGCGCGTTGCTGGTTCGTGGAAGTTCTCCTGTAGACTTTGGCCGTTCGAGGAACGGGTCCCTCTAAAGTCGCACACACACGCACACGCACACACACGCACACACACACACACACACACACACACACGCACACGCACACGCACACACACACACACACACACACACACACACACACACAAAAGAGGCCTCTAGACACTGCGGGCTTCCGCCAGACCGGCAGACACTCGAAATGGTCATGGCGAATTCGGAAGTCACGCTTCATTTCGACGAGGCAAGGTGTGTGAAGGTCGGGTGAGAGAAATTTCTTTCTGCATGTGGTGCGGGACGCCAACCGCAGCAGCAGTCACGCCTCATTTCGACGAGGCATGGTGAGAGAAGGTCGGGTGAAATCCCTTTCTGCACGTGGTGCCAGACGCCAACCGTAACAGTGTACAGGACGCGTAGCAGCTCACTTCAGCGCCGTTGCCGGTAAAGATTACCTCAGTTTTTTCTATGAGGTGGCTATGGTCAGCCGCACAATAACGAGTGTAAGAATGGAAAACGTGATGGTAGTGGGTACGTAGTTCATGGACGCAGTGGCATAAAATTTGGGGAGTGACTTGTGCATAGTCAGCCACTGCGGGTGGCTGTAAGACTTACAAGGTATTGCAATAGTGCAAACTAGTTCTCTTTCCTTCATTCATGAAGCTATGCCTGGCGACACCGGATGAAGGAATACCCACTGTATCGCGCTTTTATCGCCCTTTTCGGTAGATTTAAAAGAAGTGAGTAATATGAAAGCGCGAGTAGTTGAAGGTACGAGTTGAAATATAGTAGCTTATGGTGACTACACATGCAGACATACTGACTCAGGATGGGAAATCCAACACGCGAACTGATAAAGTGGGAAGCAGAAGATATATATATATATATATATATATATATATACTGAAGTTCCTGTCCGTGCATCAAGAACTACAGGCAAGTCAGTTGGACAGGAGCCGCAGGCAGAGCCCGTTATGCTACTATGCCGTGATGCGCGTCGTTGTTGTACGCCGCCGTCATTCTGGTACTTCGTCGTCTACCTTGCCATCGCGTTCGCCTTGCTGCTTACAGTTAAACCAAACGCTCGCGACCCTTTCTTTCCAGAAGTGTGATGGCCTTTTAATCGTGGGATGAACATCACACCTCGTTTTTAATGCAATGCTAGCACGTCGGACACAGGCCTGGGTAGATGGTCTTAAGAGTTATAGAGAACAAGCCGTGGCTCCTGCCGCATAAAAAAAAGAAAAAAAGAAAAGAAAAGCGGCCTGCGGATTTTCGTAAGAGGTACTAGGCAAAAGGCGAAATGCACCGTTTCGAAAGTGCAGTGGTGTAAACTGAGCTACAGGCAGCATTAATCGTGATCGATCGTGCGAATGCTCTCAGCCGTCGACCGGTTTCGCGAATAAACGTCGGGAAGTCCTCCTGCTGCAAGAGAAACGTCTTTGCCTGCGTGCCGTGTGCGTTTACTTTCCTCGTTCCGGTGGCGACTTTGACGACCGCACCTGTACACTGGCGATTCTGGCGTCATCTTTAACTGTTTCTGCCTTGTGCGTCCGAAACTGATGATTGCTCCATCTTTGTCGCTGCAGTTCAATGCTACACCGGCTCTTGCGCCATAAATTGACACGTTTTCACGGACAGAAGACTATAGGCACGGTGGTGGAAGTCATGGAAAGAAAAGATCAGAAAAGAAAATAACCTAATATATTTGCGGCAAGGACTAAGAAATGCTTTCCTCGAAGAAATGATTCCGCGGGGCCGAGATGCATATTTAAGTTCGACGTTGGTATCGCGACTGGTATTTCGGGATAGCCAGCTCTGAAGCAGCCTGCCTTACCCATGTTTCTACGTCTAAAAAAAAAAAGAAATATCGCGTGCAAGATCGGACACTTCCCCTCACGGCGGTCAACTGATTCCTTGTAGCCTTTAGTTTGACGTCGTTTTGTTACAAAGGGAACTATGATTCATTCATTCACAATAAATAAAATCGATGTAATTTGATTATTGTTACCATGAACTAAAAACAAGATATTGTTCCTAAGTTAGCTAGTCCACAATGCGAAGACATACTGAGCAACACAGATGAAGACGATAACAAAGACACAGGTACTTGAGAAAACTTGAGACGACAACGACAGCGTTGGACTAGTGCAAGTCCATTTCTACTCCTTTTCGTCTTCGTCAGTTTCGCCCAGTATCGTTTTCTAAGCACTAACAATTTATTTTGTGAACGCTTAACTACGTTCTTCAATGGAATAGTAAGCATAAGCGCAAACTTTACACGGGACAGTGAGACAGACAAGGGACATGCGTTAAGGATGACAGCCTGCCCCTTGTCTGTCTCACTGTCCTGTCTAAAGTTCGCGCTTATTCCACGCAAAATGGACCAGCTATAGGCCAGCAACATATTATATTAACTACGTTCTGTTCCCTTTGCCTGCCATGCTTGGATACAAACTTTTGCGGCATTCAATAATAGCAAAAGTAGCAGTTTCGCTCGAAAGGCTAAGCATTGGCACCGATAGCTAATTATTAGGTTAGTTGCTTAGTGACTATGGTGTTGGGCTGCTAAGCACGAGGTCACGGGATCAAATCCTAGCTATACGGTGGCCGCATTTCGATGGGGGTGAAATGCGAAAGCACCCGTGTACTTAGATTACGGTGCATGTTGAAGAACCCCAGGTGGTCCAAATTTCTGGAGTGCCCTACTACGGCGTGCCTCATAATCAGATCGTGGTTTTGGCACCTAAAACCTCATAATTAAATTTTTTAGTTTATTACACCAAGTAAGGCTCTTATTTTTATGGGCAGTATATGTTGCAGTAAATTAAAGGTTATCTTACTAACTAAACAAAAAAAAGGAAGAAAAGAAAGAAAGCGTACTGTCACGCACTAAAACACTACAATGAGGGAGAGTTCATTAATGTTGCCGCAGACCATCGACCTTCAGAAAATATCTCCTAAACACAAATGAGTGCGAAGACAGAATGCTCAGATGTCGAACTCGCCCCGATTACGCGAGGAGATTCTACATCCGGTCACGGCGTCCAATATTTGTTCTCTGTTATCGCGTTATCGTATGAGCACGTGCCAACCGGCTGTCATATGTGCCGCGATTTCTCACGAACGAACGAAAAAGAACTTGGGGGGAATACTGTTTCATGTCGAGTACCGTGTTCACAGCAAACGTAGTTCCCAGTTTTGAAATTGGAAACAACCTAGTGCAAGCCCTGATTGACCTCGTGTAGAAAGAGGTAAAATGATCTGCCTATAAACGAGGCTGCACGGTAGTAATTATGAACCGAGGAGTTTTCGGTCGTAGAACTTGCGTTCTATGTTAGTTAAAAAGAAAAAGGGTGCAAATCAGCAAAGAAGATGTTTGATCGAAACGAGTTTGGTGTTTCAAAGCAGTACACCATACACGGAATACTATCGTGACGTTTAGGAGGCGGAAATGCACATTGTAAGTGTGTAAGTGCATTGTTTTTAGTCATTTACATTGCATTAAAAAAAAGAAAACAAGAACTGTCTGTTTTGTGACAAGCTCCCCGGTGTTTCTTCTTGAGCAGTCACTTATCATGAAGCTTCAACAGACATTCGGCTCAGAACCTGCGCTAGCTCTCAGTGAGACGCTCACACTCGGACGCAGGCAGCACTGCCAGTGGCTGATGGTACCACGTTGTGCCGCGTACACGTATCGAGAAGTTAATCCACCTCGAGATCAAGATGCGATTCATAAGCACGGTCAAGACAAAATGCAAGTTCTAAGCACAATGCCTGCAGGACACACAGCAAGCAGGCCTTGCAGCGCGTGTGCGCACTCGCAGTGAAATACACAGGCCGCAAGTGGCTGGTGTTGTTCATTACAAGTGGATTTGGCACATTTATAAGTACAGTATGCTGCATTCAGCACCGTAACCGGGAACCAAATGGACTCTGACAGCTACTACTCGGGCATTAGTCCCTTTAAAAATGAATGAATGAATGACTCAATCAATCAATCAATCAATCAATCAATCAATCAATCAATCAATCAATCAATCAATCAATCAATCAATCAATCAATCAATCAATCAATCAATCAATCAATCAGTGAGTCAGTCAGTCAGTCAGTCAGTCAGTCAGTCAGTCAGTCAGTCAGTCAGTCAGTCAGTCAGTCAGTCAGTCAGTTGGTCGGTCTGGTCTGGTCTGGTCTGGTCTGGTCTGGTGTGGTGTGGTGTGGTGTGGTGTGGCGTGGCGTGGTGTGGTGTGGTATGGTGTGGTATGGTGTGGTATGGTGTGGTGTGGTCTGGTCTGGTCTGGTCTGCATTTCGCCTGCAATTCGAATAGTGTTTAGACAAAGAAGGCGAAAAAGACGACACGGAAATTGGCAAGCGCAAGGAAGTTCAGAAATGAAAACGGGAAAAGAGTGGTAGTAGGAATGAAACGCCTTCTCGCTAGGCGCGAAAAGAGCGTCTCGAGCACTCTCGACTCTCAGCCGCTGAATGGGGGACGCGCGAGAAGATGGATGGAGAAAGCGCGTGAGCCAACGTCTCGCCTCGGGACAGCGCGCGGCGCAAATCACTCGCCGCGAGAGGCTCACCTCTGCACAGCTAATCTACGGCTTACGGAGTGCACGCACGAAGCGGTTCGGAAAGCGCGCTCGTGCAGGACACAACAATGATGACTGACGGGCAGAGGATGATCGCGCACATTTCCCACTGACATCGACAGGATGGCGAGACAGGTGTCGCTGTTTTCTGGTCTTCTTTTCTTAGGCCAGTCGAAGCTGAACTCTTCTCCACCTGATCTACCTATCATCTCTGCTCAATAGGGTCACCAGTAAACAGCTAGTAAACGGGACACAGAATAAGGGAATATACACAGAACACCGCACTGCTCCTGCCCCCTCCCTTCTCTCCTCAAAAAAAAAAAAAAGAAAAGAAAGCTCTACTCAACTTAAGAAGTTTCTGTTTTTCTAGTGCAATTTTCTTTCCTTTAGGTCCCCCGCCAAATCGTTTTCAATATCATTACCAAAATTTGCGTATTCACTTCTACCCAGTTGAATCAGTGAGGAAGAATGAATGAATGAATGAATGAATGAATGAATGAATGAATGAATGAATGAATGAATGAATGAATGCCTATTTTGTATGCTGTCACAATAGCAGTCTTTCCGTATAATGCATATATATAAAACAGCACATGCTGTCCTGCATTGGACTCGTCAAATGTGCTCGCGTTATCTTTTGCAGCGGATCACTGCTCCTTGACTGCCTCTGAAGAAGTGCGAGGCATTTCTCTCGGCGATAACGCAAGAACTAGTTGCCAAACATGTTTCTCACTCGTTTGATTTAGTGACAGACACTAGTCGTATGTCACTAGCGGTCTTGGAGAAAACAGGTTGGGAAATCTGCCGTTGCGATAGCATAATAGAGATAGGGAAGAAGAAAATGCGTCGTACCACCGTCGCATCCACCTTTCTCAAAGGCATTTCACCATGACAGACTATATAAGGATTGTTCGCAACAGGGCGATTGCATTGACAACATCTAGAGACACTGCTGGTAATTGCTTTTCTCGGCGGCGATTTCAAAACACTGAGTGTGCGTTGATCATCTCGCGGACCTTGCGACTTGACCATTTCTGTCGATTAACAGCAAACACGTGTAGCAGCTCCCGTGACGGGACTGTATACGGGTGTTGCGGCAAGGCCAACCATTTCAAGCGTTCATTTACGAGTGCACGTGGAGTGCGAAGCACCGTGCGTCATGACAGCCCGCAGAGGCTATGTGGAGCTGACTTGGCTATAAAACAGCTGTGCCTATTGGACTGAGGTTTTTTTCCCATATTGTGCATAGTCTCTTTGCATGACATCTGGCCCAGAAGCAGTATTTTGGCACGACGCAATCACGCGATGAAGCTCACTCGAGGAGAAACAGCAAGTTCACTGCGTGAAGTAGTAAGGGCCCGAATCTCTGCTTGGGTAACGCGAGTGCAAGAATTCACAAATTCCATGGCCATTAAGAAGAAAAATTATGTTGAATAAGTTGGCAAAATACATCATTAACCGCTGCTTATACATAAAGCAGTACATGACTACAATTCTTACTGTTTATGAGACGAGTAGCTGGTGCCATTTCGCGCTAACATCTCCCTCTTTTGTTATTTTCCGAATCAGTAAAAAACGAGAAAAAGAAAAAGAACATGGTGCCTGGCATAAGTGGGATAAGAGGAAGGCGGTGCAATAGAACGTGCCGAAGATCACATAGCGAGTAGCATTATTAGACTATTGCGATATGATACGGCTTATATTTACTAAGAAACAAAAGGAGCAGGTGGTTTGAGTCCGTAACGTTAGAAAAATTCTCAACAAGCGATCACTCGGCTCAGTCTTTGTTCCTATATCAAGAAACCTCTTTCCTACGGTTTCTGCAAGGCTGTCGGCTATGCTCCGTCTACGCTAGTCCTCGTCTGATCATGTGTTAATAGTTCCCTTCTTAACTCTCTCTCATTTAGCTCTGACATTCTCTTTCCCTGTCCCTCACCCTCTGCTCCCACCCCCCCTGCTCACCGCGGTTCAGGCGCCAGCCGTTTGCGCTAGACAGTTACTGTGCGGTTAGCAGTAAACTTACTTGACTTTCCTTGCTTTGTATTTAGTTATATTGTATTTATGTCTTTGTTGAATGAGCAACCAGTTATACCTGTATGAGAGTTGTAGTTACACATCATTGGGCGCGGTCAACCCTTGCATGAGAGTCGACCTCTTGCGGCGATTAGGGGTCCGAAGACGTTGAATTCGCTTTGCTCGTGGAGGAGTGAGGGAACATGGGGCTGGGCCCGATATCCAGGACGTTTATACAAACAAGATTGCATTTACATATCTACAAGAAAGTTCAAAGTAGTACAGAAAAGGTTCATGAAGAAGTAGCAGCCGATCACTCCCGCCGTCCTTCGCCCTTTTTATGCCCTGCTTAGTTATTGTTCAGTCACTTCCCCCAATCCGGCGTCAGGAGATCGATGACATCAGCTCCCACCAATCCGGAGCTCTGTTGCCCTTTCCCTCCGAAGGGAGCTTTGTCGGAAACGCACGCACATCACTGGGCACAAACAGGGGAAGGGGGATCGTACACTGACTCCGCTTGTCCACTGACTCCACTTGTCCATTGACTCCGTCCCCAGCGTGGACGTGCCAATTTGGGGCGGCTGACAGGGGATGGACCGTATGCTTGCTAATTGTCCAAACCTCTCCTGACCGAGATACTCTCGTGCTGGCCCTAAATCATCCGTGTTGAGAACCATTTTGGCGAGGCCGTCCCCATAATCGCGCTAGCCGTGACCGGAGGTTGTCGCAGGGTGAACGGCCGATTACAACACCCTCAACTCCGATGGCTAGCTCTCCGACTGCTGTGGGTCTTCGCATGAAGCACGAAAGTTGAGGTGCGACGCATATTCACCGACAGCTACTTATCCGCTGCCATTACGGGGCACGCCGAAAGCAATGTTTTAATTTGCCTTTCGCGTGTTTCTAGATTGCGGATAAAACAGTATTTAGCGGATAAATCTAGTCCTGACAGGCTATATTATAGCAGCGATGGTCGCGGTTGAAAACTTCATTTATTTCAAATCACAAGGTGACCCCGGACACAGTCGCAACGTAATTGTCCGCGTTGTTTACATCGGTAAATTAAAAATTTTCTCTGAATTCACGAATGAAGTCTTGTATACAAGCCACTAGATTATAACTAACGTACGGTCACGATATGCGAATCTCCTGTAAACATATAGCGGGAAGACGCATGCCATTTTCTTCTCTCAGGCACTGGAACCTGGCGGCACACAACCAGCACTAAGCGATACCCTTGTGTACCGGCCGACAGGAGGGGAATTCTGAGGCACCTATTGCCGCCTTCGTTATCGTCAAGCTCTTTCAAGGTGACGTAAATCATCGTGTTCCTTTTCTTCTCATTCTTGCCTGTGAAGGAGAGAGAGAGAGAGAGAGAGAAGTTTAATGATACGAAATGCTGAGAGGTCGGCCTGAGGTATATTCCTCTAGCCAGCTACTCGGCATTGGGGGAAGGGGAAGAGGGAAAGAAAGAGAGAAGAGGTGCATGATGGGTGACGATGACGATAGAAGGAAGATGTAGAACATATCGCAAGCAATTTAGCATGCTCAAAGTCTGCAATCCAAGCCCGTAGTTTTTAAGAAGTTCAGTAATGCCTGAATGGCCTTGAAACTTGATCGAGCATCTGGCCAAGGGCCTAAAATAACGTCCTCCGACAACGGTGCGCTGTCGAGACACGTAAGGTCGTTGTCCAACCTTTCACGCTCTTCCACGTACTTAAGGCAGTCACAAAGCACATGACCTATAGTCTCAGGCACATTGCACACCTCACAGTGCGGAGACTCGGTGCGTCGCATGAGGTGCACGTATCCGCGCGTAAATGCTACCCCCAGCCTTAGTCTGTGCAGAAGACTGGCACCGCTTCGATGAATTTTCGGTGGTAGCCTAAAATTCATGGCAGGGTCCAATCTTTGGAGTCCTCTGTGGCGATTATCCGGATTGTCCCAGTGCTGTGCTGTCAATTTTCGGATGACACTGGAGAGGAGACAGTTGGCGTCCGCTCTTGAAAAAGGAATTGAAAGCAGTGACTCTCGTTCTTCGAGTGCTTTCTTCGCTTCGGCGTCGGCCAGTTCGTTGCCCTGTATACCACAGTGACTGGGAATCCACTGAAATCTGATGTGGTGGCCGTTTTCTTGTGCTAAAGTGTAGAGCTCGGCAGTTTGAAGAGCCAACACTCTGTGAGCGCTTTCTTTCAACACCACTCTAAGTAGTTGAAGAGCCAATTTTGCGTCGCTGAAGACTGTCCATATTTGAGGAGGCTGTCGCGAAATATATTGAACGGCCTGTCTGATTGCCACTAGTTCCGTAGATGTTGAAGTCGTCTTGTTATGCAGACGAAACCGTCGAATGACTTGATGCGCAGGCACGACGAAAGCCGCACCAGACGCATACGACGATACCGATCCGTCTGTATACACGCTCACCGAGGAGTCATATTCTTTCGATATATATTCAAGTGTTAAATGTCTGAGGCCGACGGTAGGTATTCGCGATTTTTTAGAAATTCCCGGAATAGATAGACGTACCGGTATTTTGGACATTACCCATGGGGGCATATGTGGAAGGTCAGCCGGGGCAAAGTATGCTGGTATGGCAGATTCTTGCCATTTAACGGCTCTTGAAAAAGTGGAGTCCGGCCGTATATCGGGTAATGTCGATAAGGGATGGCGTCCATGACGACAAAGCAGTCGCAGGAATACTCGAAGAGGTTCGCATCGTAGATAGACAGGTAAAGGGGTGACGCGAGCCTCCTCAATTGTTCCGTGGGTTGAGGTGCAACGTGGAACACCGAGACATGTTTTCAGTATCTGTGCCTGGGCACTTTCCAGCGTGCGTAAACATGACGGGCTCATACCTGATAAAACTGGCAGGCTATACCTAACGTATCCGACGTAGAGAGCCTGGTACAGCCGGAGTAGCGAACGCTCAGATGGACCCCACTTCATACCGGCCAGAAAGCGAAAAACGTGAGCAAGCCCAGTTAATTTTTTTCTTTAACATTGCCACATGTTTCGACCATGAAACACCGCGGTCAATGACAACGCCGAGGTGAAGGATGCCCGTATCTCTAATTAAGAGGGAGCTTTAGCTCGGGCCCAACTTCGATGACGCCTATTCATGTACGTATAAAAAGCAAAAACGCTTTTCTGCAGTAACCACTGGGCCGATTTTAATTAGATTTGTTGTATTTGAGAGAGAATGTTAAATGACAGTCATTGTTGGAAACGGCATTTTCATTTAACGCCTGAATTCTTTAAAAGGAACTGTCAAAATTGGTAAGCTTGAAAATAAATGGAAGCTTGAAGGCACAGGCCTAATGTGCTCGCCCGCCAAATCCGAGCTGTTCGTCCTCACACCGCTTCGACCAGGACGGAAGCACGCTCCCCTTCGGGAGTGTGACCCCATCAAGATTGTGACTGCATCGGGGCAACGCATTCCCGAAGTTCCCAAGATCAGGGTCTTGGGCCTGCTGCTCAACAAGAGCGGACGCAACGACGAGACCATCAACAAGCTTACCACAAAGGCAATGGACGCCATCCGGCTCATACACCGAGTCTCTACACGACGGGCGGGCATGCGTGAAGACAGTCTCGTGCGCCTTGTCCAGTCGTTCGTGATCAGTCACATCGCCTGCGTTGCGGCCTACCTCAACTGGCACGTCACTGACAGGACCAAGATCAGCACGCTGATCAGACGGGCTTACAAGACTGCGCTGGGCTTAATGGAGACCACGAGTACGGCTCGGCTCCTGCAGCTCGGCGTCCATCACACCCTAGAAGAAATAGCCGAGGCGCAGCTCACCGCGCAATTCGAGCGCCTCTCTACCACCAAGACGGGCCGCAGTATACTGACGTCCCTGGGTTATACAACCCCCAAGCTCCCAGCCGGCAACCGTGTGAGATCACAGATGAGGCGCGGACCCACATTTACGTGGACCCCATCCTGAAGAACATGCACCCAGAGTACAACCAAGAACGGCGGCAGGCGCGGGCCAAGGCCCTCACCGAACAACACGCCGAAGACCCGCACGCCCGGTACGTGGACGCCGCGGGATACAAGCGGGAACGTTTCGCGGCAGTGGTAGTTGCGGCGGCTACCGGCACCAAGACAACGGCAGCGAGCGTGTGGTGCACGAACGCCACAGACGCTGAGGAGGTTGCCATCGCTCTGGCGATCACCGAGGCCGAGTGTCGCACCGTGCTCAGCGACTCGAGGAATGCCGTGCGCAACTTTGCCAAGCGGCGAATAGGCGCGCCGGCGGCCGCCATCATCGGCAAGCTCCAAGTGGTCTACTTGAGAGCTACGTAAGATACATCAATATCAATTGCCGCTTTAGATGTACTATTAGATAGATACAATGGACAGAATTGTGATATCGTTTTTCGTTGCTGAGTTACGGAGTTGCACATAATTCTTTTTCTGAATATGTGTGGTTTTTCACAATCCTTATTCAAAAAATTGACGGCTTAAATCAAGATTTCGTTACCAACAGTCACTAGATTTCAATTTTTTTTCTTTTAAGTGAAACAACCCTCGTAAAATTTGGCGCAGTGGTTGCCGAGAACAACGATTTCTCCTTTTATAGGCATTTAGATAGGAGCGCCAGAGCTAAAGCTTCCTCTTCGGACTCTGTGCTAGAAGGGCTGTAGCATGGCTGCGTCCAGCTCTGTCGTTGCAATGCCGCCGCTGCACTCGTGCATTTGTGGGAATATACATGTATACATAATGTGTGTGCGTGTGTTTCTACTCCTCTGTCTAAAGCTCGCTTTATGCCCTGCAAATAAATAAATAAATAAATAAATAAATAAATAAATAAATAAATAAATAAATAAATAAATAAGGTTGCACGAGCAGAATGCAACTGCTTGAGCATGTGAACTTCCTTCTCTGACAGGTCTGACGTCGTGATTTACCTATGGCGGAAAGGAAGTGAGCTTGGTGAAAGGGAGGAGAATGTCCGCCCATTTGCCGGAATCCCGTAGAAGGGCGGCGATCACCACCTTGAGTTTTGGGTTTACGAATATCGTCTTGACATGATGTAATCCCTACAGCATCGGTGCACTGGGGCCTCAGTGCCCTGACTAAACATGTCGATAGGAGGTACATATATTGTTGCCCCTGTTAGAGTTTTATGAACGATTACGTGTGCCACTTTGGAGATCGGTGTAGGAGGTGCAATTTCGCAGATGCTGTATTGGAAGATTGTGTTAGTACTGTCTTTATTTGGGCTTCGCGATGGCTTGGTCTGATGTGACAGCGGCGGTGGTGGCAGTAAGAATGTGGCAACTATGGAAGTGGCCGGCTTTACGGCAGACGAGCTTCGCAGCAGGCGACTAACGACATCCAGAATGGAACCATCTCTATGCGCTTGCACAGTGCGTAGACTCTGTTTTGGTGGATGCGGCATTTCGAGTACACTCAAAGCTTGAGACGTGGCTTTTCCTGTTCCTATACAAACAGCGGGCCATACAGTACGTGCGTATTGCTCTATGCTTCCCAACTCCGTCGTCAGCTAAGCGGTAAAAGAACCAGAGGCATAACTGTGTACCGTTTTGCCAGCTAGCAAACTTTCAGGTATAGGGATAGAGGCTCAGCCGCTGCCAGCTGGAAAAGACCCGCGTGTAACGACCGTAAAGCTGCACAAAACTGAACGCGCACATTCAGAGGTACTTGAGCGCAACTGTGCGACGCCCGGGTCGCGCGTGGGAAGCGAGTCGAGTTAATTTTCCCGGAAATGGACGAAGAGAAAGCGAAGCACTGCTACAAAATAAAGGCGAGGGCGACTGCGCACGTGGTCCCTGCGCCACTGTGCGCCATCGCGGAAATTTCAGCACATGTCGAACCAGAATTTCGTGGAAACCTCCGCTCCCCCCTTTTTTTGTTCACAAAATAAAAATAAACAAATAAGTAATCAAAAGGCACTTGCCGCAAGGCATTGAGTTTACAAAAAAATATATGTTAAATGTAAAAATGGTGCTTCGTTTTTTGTAATACTTATTCTGACTCTGTTTCTTATTTTGCATGTTTTGCGTAGACTGCCGAGCAAATATTTGTAAATGCACGGTGGAGAGCACAGTGAATAAACTTTGTTTGAATGGCCTGGCACTTCTTGCCTATGGACTTAGACTCTACGGAAATTGAATACGTTTCTATATGCACTGTGCCCAAATTGGTCATAACAGCTGATAAAGGAGCAGTAACAAGCTTAGCTAGCATTTCGGTGTGTTTTGATAAGCTCCATGCAGGAACGCCAACGCAAGCTCTTCACTTTGCTGAGGGCCAATCTGCTTTGCAAGATAGGCCACTTTTATTTTTGTTTTGTGACTTTTTTTTTCATTCTCCTGCTGAACGAGAATGCATGAGCCTATCAGGATGCCCCGACTTGGGCCTTAGTACCTTTGAGACTAATAAATGTTCGCTCTTTCTCCCTCTCTTTATTTGCTGCGAGAAACAAATTTCAGCCTGTTAGAGTTTCGTAAATGCATGTAGCATACCCTAAGTAGCTTGAATGAATGATGCTGTAGCTGCCTCTATAGCGCAAGCAACCGATTCTGCTGCTTTTGCGTTTTTTACTGCATCATGTTTTCTTCGGGCACCATTTAAGGCAGCTTAGGCAGTCCTACGAGCACTATAATGCCATTGAAAGGCTGGATCAAGGGCATGGTATCGAATTAGCAGTGTAGTGGCTCATTCTGTGGGCAAGCCCTGTTTACTTCTCCCAGTCGATATACCTGGACAAATTTTATCATAACAGTCTACGCAGTGTCGATAAAAAGTATCTGGACAACTTATATAGGCGAGGTATTGTTCAGAGACTGTTTAATGACAACATACTTACTGTAAGTATATGGAAGACTATGCGTGTACTTACTGTTTATCGGGGGTCTGTGGGGCCAAGGTTTTGCACTTCAGTCAGCTATCACCTATAGCCTTTCTGAAGGTTACGCATAGAAGCCAGATTAGTAGTCAGCCTCAATCTGCGTTAACGCTTTCAATTTGCTCATACCTTAATCTTATGTGACTTCGTACATGTATATAGGATTGATTGAAGTAAAGAGCCAGTTTCGTACAGAGAAAGAGAGAGAAGTATTATTTTAAAATGAAAATGTTGATTCCTCCAATCGCAGACTGCTTGGTAACAATACCTTTACGCTTCCAGAGCATGGTTACTTAATGTAATAGACAAATAAATAACGAATAAAGAAGTGATGTAAACGCCAGAAGAACGCAGACTGCCCACCGCACAACGTATACGTACATTGTGCTCAGTGGAGCAATGCGAACATCATGCTCATTATTCGCACAGGGGGTTAGGGACGGCGTGCACATAATGCACTATAGTTGCACGTGCGCTTGTTCATCTTTCTCCAGTGACAGCTTTTCACCGGCTAACAAATGCTAAACGTTATCGCTCGGCGCAGGACCTGCCCGCATATATCGGAAGTTTCACGAATGTTATCCATGGTTCTAGCCGTTGTCTGTTCTAACCAAACCTTGTGTAATCTGATTTTATGCGCGGCGCGAATTGTGTAGTACTTTGTGGAAGGCACGCGGGCACCAGCAATTATACTGGAACCTTGAAGAAAAGAGCGCTACGTAGATGCAGACTAAAAGAGGAACATGTACGAATGTTTGTACATGTACATGTACATGTACGAATGTACGAATGTGAACTAAATGTTTTTTTTGAAGAAACAGGATTCCTGTTTTCTGAATCCTGTTTCTTCAAAAAAAGAAACATTTAGTTGGAAGTAGCACCTTGTCCGTCGTACATGTTCCTCTTTTAGTCCGCTTCTTCGTAGCGCTCGTTTCTTCAAGTATGCAAAACAAACTCGTCCACATCAAGCTTCTGCTGGAACCTTCGACGAATAATGTATAAAAGCCGACGCGCTTGACCCGCTGATCAGAATTTCGACGTTCGCCGACTGTGCTGGTCGCTATCGTTGTGCTTCGACTGTCTCTTGCTTCTTTTGGGCGCAGGTTCGCCCAATAAAAAGTTAGTTTCGTAATTTCCAGTTTTGCTACAGTGTTCTTCACCGTCACTGCAACGCGACAATATCCACCACGTACACAGCGGGAAGTATATATTAGCAAGTGTCTACATATGGTGGCGGTGTTGGTGTCGTATTGTTGCTGCAACGCACCGCCACCACCACCGACCATGTATATGCACTTGCTAATACGCGACCGCATATTTTTCAACTGTCATCTGACGATACACACCAAACATACTTAACAACCAGTACATGCGCTCTATTGTGATATTCTGCTTCCTTTGACGCCTGTACCGCTGCATGACTCTCGTCGGAAAAATACTCCTACACACGCCAAATGTTCCGAAGGATCAAAGAAAGAATAAACGGAGTGTCGGGGGATTCGTATTTCTGCATTGTGCTGTGCGGTCGCCTTTCACACGCTGACTGCTATGACATTGACCTTTGTGCCTGCCTTAGTGAAGAGGAAAATTTCGCATGGCTGTCGTAGAAAAAAAAACTATAGCCGGAGGTAATTTACATAAATTGATTACACTCCCGGAAATCCCCTTGAAACTTGATGCATATCGGCGCGTGCTCGATGGCGAACGTACAACGGCTCGCAGTTTCAGGTGTTCATCCGCCATGAAGTACAGCGCGGGTGTGAAAGGTCCTTTGCTTAAGATATGCGCTCGACGAATAGTCATCCCATATTTAATCATTAACCCGCCGTCGTTGCTCAGTGGCTGTGGTGTTGGGCTGCTAAGCACGAGGTCGCGGGATGGAATCCCCGCCACGGCGGCCGCATTTCGATGGGGCGAAATGCGAAAACACTCGTGTACTTAGATTTAGGTACACGTTAAAGAAGCCCAGGTGGTCCGAATTTCCAGCGTCCCTCACTACGGCGTGCCTCATAATCAGATCACGGATTTGGCACGTAAAACCCCATAATTTAATTTAATGTTTATTAATTCAGTACGCGATATCTCAGAAGAGAGTATGAGCTATCATAAGTCTGCTGTCGCCTGCGACAATTCGACGCGTGCCCGTCATCCCTAAGCAGAAATGAGTGCCGCTTCACATAGCGGCATAAGTACACTGGAGAGCGTGCAGAGCAGAGCGGGCGTGCTGACCAGAATACACAGCGACATATGCGCTGGAGAGAAGCGCGCAGAAAGGGCATTCGGTGCGTGCCGTAACAAATGAACCTGTCAGGCGGAGCTGCCGCGAAGTCGTGCCTTATGTCGGCGATGCCAGACGCTCTGCACACGATCGACACGCATGCGGGCACCGACTGCGCAGCCAATTCGCTCGCGACCGCTGTTCCCGGGTGTCCAATATTGCATCGCTTACTCGACACCGCCCAACAATCATCAGGTGGTCAGTGCCTTATAGTGCTGCAAGCGATTTCATAAGGAAAAGGAAATTGTACGTAGCTAATACATGAATTTTAGCGTGACTTGCACACTGGATTCGTCGCGAACGTGCTCTGTGACTTCTATCACTCTCGGATGTTCATATAGTCATATGCTTCGTTTCCACAGTAACGTTAGTTTGCAAGAATCAAGCGATTAACATTAGCGAATACACTTGTGGCTGCGCTATTGCTACCGTGCTAAGCTGTATTCACGATTGGAATCCTTCGGAACACACTAATCGATAGTGTTAACGTTAGTAGCAATCGTACTAGAAGGCGATAAAGGCCAGTGCTGCAATTGATAATGACAAGTTGCAAATGCGGCCGCTTACATTATATAGCATCGTGCTTGTAAGAGTACCACTTGATTATCTTAGGAGGGAGCGAGAGAGTTTGAGGGTATCTGGAGAGGTCAACCTAGTAACAGGCTTGGTATACCACTCCATGTGAAATGGTGAGGGATAAAAGAAAGGGGGGTATGAGAAAAAGAAAACCTAACGCGCTCACATTTTCGACGTTACTCTGTCGTTTCTCTTTCCATGCATTTGCTGTTTCGTCTCTGCCAGGCTTTTCGTCTAAGCTCTCACTATGAGTGTACTTTTTATTTTTGTAAGAAGTGACGATAAAAAAAGTTTTTTTTTTTGCATTTCATTTGTATTCTGTTCTGTCGCTTTCTCTGCCGTCACCGAACCATAGCGCACAAATGCCGGCGCTACAGCAAAGACTGGAATGTTCGTAACCGGACGAGTAAATTATGCTCAGGCAGTTGAATTCTGTCTTGCAAGTCCAGCCTACGGCTCTCAAAACACCTGTTGCTAAGACTGTGGTTCAACTCTTTCAAGGTGTCGGACCAGCGTTTGCTGCTATTTGAAAACGAGCTGCAATCGTGGTTTCATCGATCTCCTTATGATAGGCGCAATTATCATGGCCTTTTATGAGCGTGCTTAAGCTCTACGAAGTCATACGCCTGACTTAAGCATAGAGAACTCAAATGCTTTTTTTTGTGCTACTAGAACGCGTGAGCCAAAAATGACGCCGCCGTGTAACTTAATTCCACGTATTAGCCTCCAGTCTCCGACAAGATTAGATAACTGAATGGAGTGCGTAGAACATAGAATTGCTTGCGCTAGGGTTTGTGTGAGCCGGACTTGGGTGAGCGGCCGTGACGTTAGTGTACTTGTGTACCCAGTGGGTATGCTTAGCTCATATTACGCACTCATGCGTGGGATGTAAATTTTAGCTCACCTGCGATATGTGTATGTGTAACGTACGTGCTCTTGCCAAGTGGACATGATCGCGATGCTTACTATAATATGTATGTATAATGGGCTTATGTACCGTATCAGAGTACCTTCTATATATTGAGGAATTATTTGCTTATATGAGCAACAAACGCTGTATAACATGGCAATATTATGCTGATATCAGCGCCTATCTTGCTACTGTAAGAAGTGCACACATTGTGTATACCGTACATTGGACGGATGACTAACCTTCATTCTATAGTACTGTTATCGATAACTTATTTTTCATTCTTCTCTTCCCTGTAAGTATCTTCCACTTCGCACAATCTGTCGAGTAGCAGGCCAGAGACAAGCTACTCCATCCGACCTCTGCACCATTACTGTCATCAGACTTCTATTTCTTTAATGATTGCGATTGAGTACTTTCAAAAAATTATCAGATGGTACATTGCTAGATTGCATATATACATGTCGGCATCCATGACCCAGCAAATACAAACATCTAATGCGCATGTCAATGCAAAATTGGAAGCAGCTTTAAGCGCGATTTGCAGGTTAAAGGAAAACCGTGAGCACCTTAAGAACCAGTATAGTTAACCTGCGCGTGCTTTCCTAAAAATACTGCGAATGCAACCGGGTTTGAATGGCATTCTCATGGGAAGGGCCTAAAGCTTGCGTACGTCCATCTTGAAACAGTTTAACTGTTCAAGTCGCAGTATAATGATACGCATGTTTCTTAGACCTTTCAGGCGACAGATGCAACGGGGACTACCTGCTCTAAAACGAAAACATCGTATACGCACACGCAGAGCCACACAATCATCAGAAGACAAGTTGTTCACGCCAACCAACGCGAAGCACACGCGCTGCCTATTCAATGATATCTGGTGCACGCAGTGCATTTTACACTCGGCAGCGCGACCAGCGATCACCGCCGCATAGCAGCGAGCGGGCGATGTCCACGTCTCCAAGCACCGGAGTCCTCGAGCGGTGAAGGTTCCCGCGACCCCTTCTCGGAGCTGTCACTGCCGCACACCGTTTGTTACGCGCACAATGCGAGTACACTTGCAGTGTTTGCATTCGCGCAAGTACGCGAATGCTTCGCGGCATGGGCGGGTCTGGCACCGTGTTTCTAATTACGGGAGCGCCAGCGCGCGCGTGCGTGTGGGCGTCGACATGCTACGTTCGCTCACGACGGGCGGACATAAATGGGGAGAGGAAAAACGTAGAAGGAGGAGGAGGAGGAGGATAAGTTGCAGGGAGTGGAAATTCTGGCCATCGCATAACCCTATTTCGGTCTAACTGACAGTTTGAGGTCTGGTACACCATTGTGAGAGACCAGCGCCCATCGACGACAGCACTACAAATGAATACAAGACACGCAAAGAGAGGCATATTATAGTCTCGGCGTAGATGTTCCGGTGGTGCGGGCTGACTCGAACGCGCCGCCGCCGGCGTTGACATCGTTTGCCCTCATGGGAGCCTCGTTGCGAATGCAGCACACAGCGAGCGACAAACGTCGGGCAGAAAGTTCTCAGCTTGCCGTGGTCCATACGGCACGCACGCGCCGCGTAATCACGGCTCGTTATACGGTTAGCGCGAACAACGCGGTGAATTCGTGACGAGACACACAACTTTCTCTGCGCCCAGAGCACGAGCGGTGATAAAAATTAAAACTCTGCGAGTTGAGCCCAAACTTGTTTAGAGTACAATGAGGTTGGTTTATGCTCGTTGCGTCTGTACAGCCGCGGGTGTGTGGTACAACGATTTACACAGCGCGCTTGTTAGGGTAGTTTTCTTGCGGCTATACGTATGCCTCCTTGTGGCTTTTCATTTCTCATGATGGTGCACTCTGATTTCTGGCCCCTCACGAGCTGCAGAGATGATGCTGTTGGCGTTGTTCCCATCATGGCATTCCAGTCCGCAGGGATGAAACTAATCTAGCTGGCAAGCAGCTGTGAAGACTTAACAGCATGAGCATGAGTGTGCGAAGTAGCTGGCAGACGCGAAATTGGAGTTCCGTGAACAAAACAGTTTCTTCTCTTCATAGTTATTGTACCTTCTATAGCCCTTTTCAACACTCGACTTCTGGCCTATCCCTAATGGAAGTGGCTTGGTAATTAACGTGTTGACTTTTGGAGGTTGTCTAGGTTAGAGAGAGAGAGAAAGGAGGAAGGAAAGGTACTTTTGGTTAGGCTATGGAATAGAACCAACCAAGCAACAAACCCTTGGGATAGAAGTTTCGTTTTAACAACCAGAAACCTACATGCCTGACATGCAAGTCGGGTCTCAAAATATAGTTTAGAAGAGGAATGGCTAGGCTAGTTGGTTATCCGACATAATAAACGAGTTTTGCGCCAAGACCACACACACAAGAAAGGAGACAGCACGGGCGCTTACATTGCACGGCATCTCGCATACACGATGCTTGTCAGGAGCTGGTTGACGTCCTGAAGGTCAGCAGAAGGAAGAAAGAAATTCTATATCGGGCCCGAATTTCTTTCTATGTTTAGCTCTCTATGTAATCTTGTGCTCGTCTATTTCATTGCAAATTTAAGTATTTCCTGAACTTCCCTATAAACCGCGTGGCAATTCGGCGCTCCCAGTTCTTGTAACCGTAAGGGGCACAGTGTTTTTCAAGCAGCATTTGCAGCTTTTCTTCCGCGCTTTCCTCCAACCTGCTGGAACCAAAATAAAGTTCAAAGTACAAGGCCAGTTGCTCGCTGTGAGAGAACGGAGGCTGTTTAAAGCCTTAGTGCTAAAGACAGCATGACGGTGATGACTCTTTGATATGGGGACCTTTCTGGTACAATGTAAACAGTCATTAACTTATTGCGTGAGCAAAGAACAAAAGCAGCATTGCCAGGTTCGGCTAATTAAAGTATAGCAACGGTGGGCTAAAATAAATTTGGGCACCGGCTTCAGCAACTGCGTTTCATGGCTTTTCTGAGCTAAATTCATATTCATTTCACTAATGAGGTGACACTGTCTTATTTGTGTGTGGTGTTAACGTTGAGGCAGTCTTTAAGAAAAAACGTGGTATTCTCCTCACTTCTGTTAGACGATGCCCCGTCGTGTGCACCTGGCAACACTCCACAGGAGTGTTTGTTTTGCTGATTAAGAAACTGTCAAAACAGATGACTATGCAACGCATAAATCTAGAAAGTGTTGAACTAATATAAAATGAAGGTGTGAAAAGCTGTTTTGCATCGCTGTGGCGCTTGGAATTAAGTTTCTAGAGCTCCTGGCAAACGTTACCTGGCCGTGGTTAAAGCAAGTAAGCGCGCATCCATACACACCGCGAAAGAACCTTCCCCCACCCCCTCTACACACACACGCAAGCACACGCACGCGCTTGCGCAAGCAAACACACTTTGTGGTGGCTTTCTTTCGTACTGGAACAAAAGAAGCGGCTCACAAGAGACAACTGGAAACGCGACCTGCGTACGGCCGCGCAGAAGTGTGGAGAACTCGAATGACAACAACAGGCGGCCAAACAACATGGGAACTTTCACTCGGAGCGAAGTGCGCCCTCCATGCGCTCCCTTCAGTGGCGCGGCGGCGGCGAGCCGTTCATTCCGCATTCCGGGCAGAGCGTCGCAAGTGGAACGCAGAAGACCGGCTGCTCTGCGCGCGTTGCGCCATGCTCTAAATGCGCAGCACACACCGGCATTGAAAACGACCGAAGGACTTTTCTCGAGATAGGACACGAAAGTAAAGCGTGAAATTTGAGACTATGAACGTCCGTTTAACATTTGTTTAAAGCTCGCTTCGTTAAGTATTTAAGTCGCAGAATCTGCCGTGGTATAATTGGCTTCAAAACGTTGTTATACAGGAATTGTTACGTTTGGAGGTAGATACCAAGTACAAGAATTGCTGGCTCTTCCGCAATCGAGAGTAGGTCAGAGCATGTAATGGCGACCCGCAAATCAGATTGGTTGGAGATGATACAAGCCACAATCCTAAAATGGGTGTAGTGCATGTTCGCAACGGCACACCCCACCACATCACACCGCACCACACCGCACCACGCCATACTGTGCTCTGGTTTATATGGACGCTGCCCAGCTGGAAAAAGAAAAGCACCTCAAGGAGGCGTCACGTAGCGTGGTGACATCTCTCGAGGCGACACGAAATCCGCGACGCGGTACTCACGGACCGCTGGCGTTGAAAAGCGCATAGGCAACCTTGTCTCAGCACCAAAAGATGACAACGAAGTGTATGGTGCCTCGTATCTGGCTTTTGAACGTCGTTATTGGAAATGACAAATAAGACTTCAGCATACTAGAAATGTTACAGTTTGAGTGATTGTGTGAACAAACATTAGAAAGAACTCGAAGCAATATTTTTTGTAACTTGTTTGGGCAGTAACTAGTGTATGTAATACGGTCCTGTACAAAGGGTCGGGGGCCAGAAACCACATTTTCTTGAGTTTTGACTGGTTACCCGGATGATCTTGTTTTGTGCTCGCAACTTGCCCGGATGTTTTTGTCTGAGTGCCTGGATAACGGCTGTCGTTTGGCTCAAGGTCACTTGAAGGTCGCTGGCAACGGGAGCTAAAAGTATTTCGTCCTTAGAAACGGGCGCCGATAAATGCCGCTGCGAGGGAAAGAACGCCCGGTAATTTCTTGCCAATGCGCAGCGCATTCGTCGCGACCAGCTCCCGGTAGGCGCAGGCCACAGCAATGATTGTGTCAGAATTTCGCGAGTGCTGGCATTAAGAGCCGTATAGCCTCTCCGAGCTTTAGCACTTGCTTTCCGTTCTTTTGTGCGCAGAAGAAAAAAATGAACTTCTTTCAAACTAGTCAAGCACAACGTGAGATCGACGTTGTTGAGGACCTCTGCACAAGAATCGCTGGGTTGCCGTCACTACCTGTATCAGCACCACGGGATGTTCCGGCATACCAGGACTCTCGCATGGATCTCATGTTTACTATGGAGGAGCTGGAAGCTGCGCTGGCAACCCGTAGGAAGTCATCATCCCCTAGGCCCGATGGCGTCACATACAAGACACTTGGTAACCTTGGCCAAAAAGTCCGCAGTGTACTCTTGGAAAAGCGATACAACGAATCCTGGCGCGAAGGATTGGTCCCTTGTGAATGGAAAGTCAGCTTCCTAGTACCTTTGCTTAAGACTCCTAAACTTCATTAGACTTCGCATCGTGCCGTCCCATCACTGTTGCCAGTTGCGTTGGGAAACTAATGGGAAAGATGGTGTTGACGAGCCTTTAATTGTATTTAGAAAAACAAATGAAGTATATACGCATGCAATGGCGGGCTTCCGGCGCGTTCGGTCATCTATCGATAACGTGCTTGATAGAGCAACGTCTGCTCATCACCAAAATAGTAGCATGAAAGAATTAACCGTGGTGATGTATCTTGATGTCAAAGGCGCATATGATAATGTAGCACACCAAGCAATCGTCGGTGCTTTGACTGATGTGGACATTGGCGGCCGTGCATTGCGTTTGTTTCAGAGATTTTCGGAGAATAGGACTTCCTTCGTGCTTACCGAGGATGAAATGACATCCCACCATCTAGCCAGCAAAAGTGCGCCGCAAGGCGGAGCGCTCTTCAACGTAGCACTGTTAGACCTTGTTAGATCATTGCCAAATACGGTCCGGATAGCCATCTATGCAAATAATATCTGTATCTGGGCGTTCGGCGTGACACGTCCTCAGTTATGAGCGAGACTGCAGAAGGCAGACCCACAAACGTGTTCTTACCTGCATATGAAATGCCTACAACTACCCTCAGAAAAGTACCATTTAGTTGCATTTACACGCAAAGCAATGATTTCATTTGGTATGCGCATAAATGGACAAGTAATTGCTTATGAAACAAAGCACCGTTTCTTTGGGGTCATCATCGACCGTGATTTGTTGTGGACACCATACATTTCATATATGAAGATGTTGACTGCAATAGCACGTGTATTGAAATTTGTCGACGGAAAGTCTTGGGGCGCATCTAGTGCAACCAACGCTAAAACTATAACGCGCACTGTTTATGGGCTTCCTGAGAAACCGCCTATTCGTGCTTGGTAACACCAGTAAAACGAAGCTTCGCACACTCCAGAGTATACAAGCCGAAGTTCTACGGGCGTGCCTCCACCTCCCTAACTGTGCATCTACAGCTGCTACAATCGCCATAGCGTGTGGCCGCCCTATAGCAACCTATATTGCAGTTGACGCTCGAAGAGCAAACATTCGACGTGTAGCAAGGATACCCTTTCACCGTTTTGCTTACCTGCCAACAACTAGGCTGCATATGAATTGTAGCCGCCTCCTGACTACACACGGAGCATCGCTACCATCGAATTACATCCCAGCAGCATGGCGTTCGTTGTCACCGTGGTCTCTGCATTCACCTCGAGTAGGCCTTACGATTCCAGGCATCAAGAAGAAGGCACAAATGCCGTCAGCAGCATTGAAGCAGGAAGCATTATTGCTACTACGTGGTCTAAAGTGACCGCTTACGTGTTTACACCGATAGGTCGGTCATGCTCTTTAGTTCAGCAGCTGCATTATTTGTCCCAGCAAAATTTACAGATATAAAGTACAAGACATCGCAGTTAACATCAACGACGGCTGTCGAACTTGCCGCTCGGTGCGCAGCACTTCAATTGAAACGTCCCACTGCAGAAATGGTCCATCGTCTGCGATTCCAAGGCAGCCTCCCCCAGAATTTGCTTCCTGCATTGCGTCGTGGATCCTACGAACTACTTGTCGCGCACACAAGAGAAGTTCACCATACAGTGGTTGAGAAAATACATGACTTCGTCTTTCAGTGGTTGCCAAGTCATTGTGTATCTTTAGAAAAGAGGAAGCACATGCAGCCGCTCGATCTTCACATGACAGTGGCGATTGCGCCGTAATCCTGATGTCCAGGACAGACGCAGCGGGAAAGTTCTGTCCGCTTCCTCGCGAGCTTACGTTGACCCAATGGAATTCGGCAAATGGTACAATACAGCACCTTTGTTTCCTGGATCATCGTCTGAATCTCCGTCTTCCACACGGCTTACCACGACGGGATGAAACTCTCATTCGTCGTCTATAGCTTGGAGCAACCTTTACTATTGCCTACTCCTACCACATCGGAATGGCCACAAATCCAGAATGTGAAGTTTGTGGGTGGAAACACACGATGAAGCTCATCCTGTGCGATTATGGTCGTTTCATTGAACAATGAAAAGTCCTCATCGCCACGCTCGCCACGCTCGTCAAGATTGACAACCGTACCCTTCTGCAAGCCAGAATTCTTGAACCCTGAAACGTGGGGAACATCCGTGCGCTCCGTTTTACAGCTATGCACGGCACCGCCCGAGATGCCTTCGACAGCTGCAACGATTGTTATTGCACGGGAGCCCCCGGTCACCACTCGATCATATCGATGGTAAGACGCTAAGAGCGCACATTCAACTGCTGTCACGTCTACCAACCCACCATTTAGCCGATTTGCCAGTGCGAGGACCTCAGGCTACATTCTGTGGCATTGTGACGAGACACCGTGACTCGACGCCATCTGGATTCAAGCCTGTGAAGCGCCCAACATCGGCATTGTGGTGTATCCGGCAGATTCCCGTAGGCCTCTCATTTGCTGAGTCAGGGGCGTAGCCAGGAAGGGGGGGGGGCTTATGAGGCTTCAGCTCCCCCTTCCTCCCCCCCCCCCCCGAAATTTTTCCGAGCTGTCACGCACCGCCGATCAAAACAACCCCCGTCGCCGGAAATCATTCCGAATTTTCTCAAGAATATCTTTTTTATGCTTGAAAAGACATTTCGGCGCGATCATTGCGAACTCTGGCTGGATTTCGTGGCAACGCCCATGCACCGGGAGTCACACAAAGCAAGGAGCCCCATCCAAGTGCAACAAAGTTTCAAAGGTGTTTCGATGGCGAGCGGGCTCGTCGCAGCATCTAGCGGAGGCCGCGGAATCTACGGAGCTCATGGATTTCAATTCCGAAACTGTATGGATATAAAGTTCTTATAAACTTTTGATGGGAAAGGGGCATTGACATTTTCAAAGCCATGCTTTAAATGTTCAATTCCGGAACTTTGTGGGTTTAATGTTGTAATAAACATTAGACGCCAAAGGTGCATTGACTTGTTTAGAGTCGCACATCGGACCATACAACGAGACAAGCCAAATCAACACACTATCAGACATGTTGACTAGTGTGTATGCGTATGATTCTCTGTGGATCAAGCCATCTCACGTTTTCTTCGATATTCCTTCGGTAGCCACATTATGTGCCCAAAGTAGGCATTCAGTTGTGGCCAACATGATTTCCTTCGAGTTTTTTCATTCGGTGCACCCGCCCCACAAAAGAAAAAAGAAAGAAATTCTTGCGGCGCAGCGAATTGTCGCATGGTAAAAGTTCGATTTCGTTACTTCTTTTGCGCAAAGTAATGGGCCATCATGTTCCGCCTCCTTCATGTTCCGTACAAAGTCCAAGGGCGATAACATAGGGACCGCGCGCAGTATGCTGCATAGGCGAATGATAGCGTAGAGGGGGGGGGGGGAGGGGGCGAGCGTGGCATGGATTAACCGAGGATGGGTGGCTCAGTCTTGCGTGCGCAAGGGAGAAAAGTGGGGACGAAGCGCGCCGCCTTCCGTCGCGCGCGATACATTAGGGGGAGTGGAGTGGAATAAGAAGGAGGGGAGTGGAAGTTTTGGGACATACGAGTATGTTCTTTTATAAAAAAAAATACATATTTTACTTGTCTTGACAATGAGTAGCGTTCAAGAATTCGTTAGCAGTACATTTGGCAATGGCAATGCAGTTATTCAGGTATTTGATTCCTCGACACACTCTATAAGGAGGAGGCCAAGCTAAATAGGTACCAAATAAGGTACGCTCATCACCACGCGCTCGAGAAAGGACACGACATTGTATTTCAATGGTTGCCGAGTCACTGTGGAATTGTTGGCAACAGCAGCGCAGATGAAGCTACCCGTTCGGCTCATCAAAAGCACCACTGAGTTCCTGTACCACCCTCAAGAACGGATGTGCCGTGGCAGCTTCAGCCACTTGCTCGGCACATCAGACTTCTACAATGAAACTCACTGGGTTTCACCAATTCACGCTTGCACTATCGCGCTCTTAACTTGCTGCCTCGCCTGCTACCTGGACTCTCCCGTCACGAAACAACTTTTCTGTGTCGCTTGTGGTTGGACGTCGCCTTTACAAAGTCCTGTTGATTTCCACTGCGCGCTGACGTGCGTCCTGCAGGACTTCTATTAAAGTTTTTCCAATCCAATCCAATCCTAATAGGAATGGTCAACAGTGTGTTGCGTGTAACTTGCGCGGGTGCGATTAGGCTCTAGAGCACCTTCTGCGTCACTGCCCATCCTTTGACGCTCAACGACGCGGTCTACAAGCTAAACTCAGCCTGTTAGATAATACAGAGCTCTCGGAGGAAAAGATAATGGGACCATGGCTTATGTATTCTTGCATACAAACGGTCCCAAAAGCCCTTCTGAACTTTTTGAAGCCTACTGGATTAATGAGCGCTTGTGACAGAGGACGTTCCTCTGCGACTGACTCTGCGAATGACTGACTCTTTAATATTTTTCTTCTCTTTCCTTCTTATTTATTTTTCCCCTGTCTCCCTCCCCAAGTACAGGGTAGCCAATGGGGCATGTCCTTGGTTAACCTCCGTACCTTTCCCTCTTCGTTTCTGTCTCTGTCTTGGACCCTGTCTCTAGCCAACCTTGGCCCGAACTGGTTTAAAAGGGCTAGGGTGCTCTTGAAAAGCAACCGTACTGATCGAAAAACTAGTGTGTGCGAACTGATGCGTTCTTTCTATTTTTTTTACTTTCTCTTGTTTTCTCATCTTTCTCGCCTTACCGCATCTCCCTGTGCAGAGCACCCAATCGGACATTTAATCTAGTTAACTTCTCTGCCTTTCACCTCTTGTTTTCTCTCTCTTTCAAACTAAGAATTCCCGGACTTCGTTCCATGCGTCCCTTTGTTTGCGTACCTTTAAAACACATCCTGAAGCATGACACTGTTGAAAAATGCACTGACAACTAGGAAACGGCGTTGATATTATCTGTGTCATCTTATGTACTTTGTCACTATAGTTCCAGTAATGGTCCAGTAATGGTCGGATTACAGTCCAAGTGGCGCTTAATTACTGTCCCTCCGGGAATAAGTCATAGGGATTTTGTCTCCACGGTCCAGCATTTCCTCCTGAATAAAATTGATTGCCCTGTTAAATTTGCATCTCTTATCTCTCTGCATATATATTTTTGACTTTTCAAATATTTATATAACTGATACCTACGATTGCACGTTCTTCTGATTTTAACATGTAATTTCGCTTTGCCACAGCATTTAGTTTCTATCAGTGCTGAAAATGTATTTTCGATTATAACTTGTAAAAAATCACCAATTGCTTAACCAATCCCCCCACGTTGGGTACGCACCATGTTATTACTGGACAACAATAGCTACAACTGTTTTGACTCCGTCACTGTCTATAAAGATGGAAGACAGGACTCGTTATGAAAAAAAACGGGCAAGCTTCGTAGACTGACATCCCTGTTCACGAACGCGAGGCTGTTACTCAGCGCACAGAGTCTAAGGTCAGCGCCCACACTCGACTGGGAGCGCTTACTTCGCTTTAATAACGCCGTCCCTTGGTGTGGGATGAGAAGTTGCTTGAAAAAGAAACACCCTCTCCATTGAATGTGCATGGTCACAAACATCATTCATGACGACAAACATTCATGGCGACATAAATGTCGTCATGAATGTCAAGTGCCGTTGAAGAGCACAGACAACATTAGACGACAGGCTGCGCTGTCGTCGGCTTAAGTAACTGTACAGCTTATAGGTAGAGCTTCCAATGAAGACGGGAAAGCTCAAAGGGAGCACAGAGTTTCTTACACTCTTATCTCGAGGAAAAATTGTTGTGATGGTGTTGTATGCATGGGAATGCCGGGATGTGGTGTCTTCAGATGAGCATCGTTATCGAGAGCCATGGGAGACCTTGAAGGCGCATTTGGCTAGCTAGGCACCGTTCCATCTGTCATAATGATTGATTATCAACAAAAATACGGCTGTTTGTTCTTTAATATTGCTACGGAACAGTATGTGCGATCACGAAAAGGCGAGCAGTGCGAAGAAGACGACGACGATGAGAAGCTAGCGCGGGCTGTTGCCTCTTGGCCAAGCGCAGCGTATTTTCCTGTAAATATACTTGTACATAGCTTTTCGTCTGCGTCTTCCTACGTAACATATCTGGTGGAGGTGGACGTTCCCTGTACCTCGTCACGGAGCTTCGCAGTGGACGGTACGTCGAGCCGTCCTTCATGGCTCCCGGCGACGACAACCGGACTCCCCCGGCTCCGACACCTGCTGCCACTTCGACGACCTACATCACTCTCCCCGCTCCCCGTGATCCTGGCCTATTCTCGGGCAAAGATGGGGAAGACGTCGATGACTGGATCAGCCTGTATGAACACGTCAGCCGCAATAACCGGTGGGACCCTACTATTATGCTCTCCAACATAGTCTTTTACCTCGGTGGCACACCTAGAGTTTGGTATCGCACGCACGGAGATGAGCTCACCAGTTGGGATTCACTTAAGACACAGCTTCGGGACTTGTTCGGCAACCCCTACGGTCACCAACTTGCCGCGCAGAAGGCGCTTTCTGGCCGTGTGCAGACGTCAACAGAGCCCTATGTCACGTACATTCAGGACGGCTTGGCTCTGTGCCGCAAAGTTGACGCCCACATGACTGAGTCAGACAAGGTTGCCCACATCCTCAAAGGCATTGCCGATGACGCCTTCAACTTGCTCGTTTGCAACAACGTAGCGACGGTGGATGCTGTTATAAAAGAGTGCCGCCGCCTGGAACTCGCTAAAAGCCGACGTATTGACCAGCAGTTTGCCCGTCTGCCCAACACCCCAGCGACATCTTCCTGTGCCGACACTCCTCGTCCCAACAACACTGCCGATGTTACCAGGATCGTCCGGCGTGAGATCGAGGCCGCCTATCCGGCTGTCTTCGACTCCAGTCCCACCAACACATCTGCAGTCACGGTCTCACTGATCCAGGCAGTTGTCCGCCAAGAGTTCGAAAACATGGGTCTTCACACCATCTGCTCGGCCCATCGTCCTGATACCCGCCCGGCTTCTTCGATTCCGCCCCGTCCCGCACCTTCTTACCCACCACGTTTCCGCAACCCATCCGAATGGCGCACTGCTGACGACAAGCCCATTTGTTTCCACTGCCATCGAATCGGGCACATTTCTCGGCACTGTCGCAGTCGCTGGAGTTCCCCGACCCGGTCTACTTATACTGCCTACTCTCGCCCCCCAGGTGGCCCTTCTCGTCCCTATGCCGCACGCTCCGATAACGCCGCCGCTGATTCTCCTGCACCGAACCGCTCCTATTCTCGTTCACCTTCGCCCCAACAACGACAATGTCGCTCTCCCCAGCCCCGTCGCTCCTATTCGCCGACTCCCTTCGGACGCCGCTCCCAGCCGGAAAACTAGACGATGCAGCGCCTCGAGGTGACGCTGCATTGCTCCCTACGCCGCCAAATCCTCTACTGACGTTGCCCACTCATCTGAACCTTCTTGACGTGCAAGTCGACGGTGTTTCTGTGTCTGCACTCATAGACACTGGGGCGCATTTGTCCGTAATGAGCGCTGACCTTCGTAACCGGCTCAAGAAAATTATCACGCCCGCCACGACGCCTGTTGTCCGTGTCGCCGATGGCGGAACATCCCCCGTAATTGGTATTTGTACCGCCCGCGTCTCCTTCGCCGATCGCTCAACAATCGTGCTATTCACAGTCATCGCCCACTGTCCCCATGACATCATCCTCGGCTTAGACTTCCTCTCCACACATTCTGCTCTCATCGATTGTTCCGCCAGTACTCTCCGCCTTGACCTGCCTGTTCTGGATCCTGCTGAACCACACCCCAGTCGCCTCAGTTCCGTCGACTTCGTTCGTTGGCCACCTTCGGCACTGACCTACGTTGACCTAGTGTCTTCCCCACCAGTCCCCGACGGTCACTACATCGCGGCTCCTATGCAAGACGTCCTCCTTACACACGGGATCACAGTACCTCATACAGTTTTATCTATTACGGCGAATTGCGTCTGCCTGCCAGTGGTCAACTTTGGCTTGACGACACAAGTGCTGCCACGCGGGATGTCTCTGGCCCAGCTTTGCTCATTCGCGGATCACTCAGTAGCATCCATTGCAGTAGACGACATTTCATCCGATGCTCCTCTACCATCGCAGTCGGCAAATTGTACCATCGCTGACTTACAGAAAATGATTGCGCCCGACTTGCCGTCTGAGCACGCTCGTGAACTCTACCGCGTTCTGTTTTCCTACCACGATATTTTTGACTTTAACGATCGTCCTTTGGCCCAAACTACAGCTGTCAAACATCGCATTAATACCGGTGATGCCCCTCCTATTCACCGCCGCCCGTATCGAGTGTCACCAGCTGAGCGTCAAGTTATTCACGCAGAAGTTCGCAAAATGCTTGCTAAGAACATTATTGAACCATCATATAGTCCATGGGCGTCACCTGTTGTACTGGTCAAAAAGAAGGATGGCTCATGGCGCTTTTGCGTGGACTATCGGCACCTTAACAGGGTTACCAAAAAGGACGTGTATTCCCTACCTCGGATTGATGACGCCCTTGACTGCCTCCACGGTGCTCGCTATTTCTCCTCTATTGACCTTCGCTCCGGCTACTGGCAGATTGCCGTGGACGATCTCGACCGCGAGAAGACTGCTTTTGTAACACCCGACCGTCTTTATCAATTCAAAGTGATGCCGTTCGGTCTATGTAACGCCCCTGCCACTTTTGAACGCATGATGGACTCCCTTATTCACGGTTTCAAATGGTCCACGTGCCTGTGCTACTTGGATGACGTTATCATATTCTCCCCAACGTTCGCTACGCACCTCGAGCGCCTCTCAGCAGTCCTGGACGTTTTTCGTCAAGCCGGTCTGCAACTCAACGCATCGAAGTGTCAATTCGGCCGTCGCCAGATTACCGTCCTTGGACATCTCGTTGACGCGAACGGAGTGCAACCGGACCCAGGCAAGATCCATGCTGTTGCGCACTTCCCTGTTCCGAAGTGTGTTCCGAAGTGTTCCGAAACAACAACATGCTTTTTCGATCGTGAGGACTTGTACTTGGATGTACAGTTATATTAAACGTAAATAGTATCGGAGGGCCGCTAAAGTTGTAGCGCGACAACACGGTCTGCGCTTGCATTGCGACAGTTTGTCGCCTATTCTTGGAATTCTCATCGCTTGACTATGCACTGCAGGTGAGTAAACTTTACTGAAAGATGTAATACGGGAAAATAAAACGTTTTGATGAAGCTATTATTCTAAGGAAGCTTTATCTATGTAGCCACATCCATGTTTCACGCAGCTCAATACAAGCCTCGCGCACCTGTATACCGTCGTTCCCATGACGGTATATTTTATTAATTTATTTATTTGTTTATTTATTTATTTATTGAGGGAGGGAAAACAAGAGGTGCAAAGCAGGGAGGTTAACGAGATGAAGTGCCCAGTTGGCCACTCTGCGCAGAGGAATGCGTTAATTGCAGAAAAGATAAGAACACCAGGGAACATTAGAATTACAGTATCCCAGCTGGCATTATTGTAAAGGGAAACATTACAATGGCACAATACATACGAACGGGGCATGCACAAGAAGAGCCCGTGAACCGCTAGCTACCTGGCGTCTGGGCGCACCTTTCGATGTGGTACCTAGTCTACCGACCCTAAACGCTTCAATGCATTTGACAACACCAATACGTAGAGCGAAGTGGAACCGCCGCGGTAGATTTTCAATACTATGGGCATTATGAACATTCAGCCCGATCCGCGTGTCTCTTGCTTTCCCACGGCATTACGGCATTGTCGTTTCTATATAGAAACCCGACTCTCTCATTCGTTCGGCCACATTCGTCGCGTACACTGGCATCTCCCGGCGACCGCGTGCATTCTTATCGCGCGCACGTTTTGTTTATTCGCGGTAGCGTAACGTTACGCCATCGCCTGCCCCGTGCGAGGTATGGTTGCTGGTGCATATAGGGAGAACGCACACGCTTTGGGCGGCCGCCCGTTGTGTCTTTGTCACTGACCTTAATTTGAGTGGACCTGGCCGCTCTCTTTCCGCCGGCATAACACGGGCGGGCATCAGGCCAAATTCCGTTTCGTCCGCTCGGTACAAGCGAGCTTTCGTTTTTCTCTCTCACATATATTTCTTTTTTCTTGTTAGTTTCTTGTTGGTGTTGTTGGTCCCCGCCTCTCTCGCCGGGCGCTATCCCGGTCATCATTTGGTGCCGCCGGCAGTCCTTTCTGTGCACGCATGTGCGTGTCTGACTGCGCCCCCTCCTCCCCCCCTCTGCACCAAGGGAGCGCCGGCACGCGTCGTGAATGGGTGTCCGCTATCCTCCCAGGCGCTGCAGGCGTTTGAGGCCACGCGGAATGCGCCCGGCGAAAAGTCGGCGGCCGCGTCGCTGGAGGCCCGTTACTAGACATCTTGCCGAAAACTGGAGCATGCCTAGACTGCAGGAACTGCTCAACTGTATGTTAGTGTTTGCGGCGCTTTTATACTTCCAATCTTCCTGTACGTCTTCCTTGTTTTTTAGACATAGGGAATTGTGTAGGTTTATACCAGCAGATAGCCCACGACGGCGACAACAATAACAACAACAGTCCTCAGTTGAAGTGGCCACTGCCCATTGCACTTCGCCACAGTGTTGCATCTAATCTTTAATTGTGAGCTGCGTGAACATATAGCTCATCTGTGGCTGAACTCTTTGTATTAGACCCCGCGAAAGCGACAGCTACGCGACTAGGCAGTGGCACTCGGCAACCTAACTTTACATTCTCCTTGGCCCGCGGCGCGCTTCAAGTCTTTATAAAGATATAGCGTTCACATCACTGAGACATTTTTACTCAGCTCAGGCGTGTATTAGAAATACAGTTTTCGTTTAAAAATGTATCCCAAGGCCCCCACTACGGCGTGCCTCATAATCAGATCGTGGTTTTGACATGTAATACTCCAGATGTTAATTTTATTGCGATATCATTTATATGGACACTTCAAGCGGATTTCGCCGTCGGCATGGGCGTTGCCATGAGACTCCGATTATAGGTAGGCGTATGTATGCTATATGCCATGCTGTGTATGTGGGTTATTTCGTTACAATATTCTATCACTAAGGTTGCTCATACCAGGTCTTATATTCTTGACTAAATTATTCCTCAGAATTTTGAGAATGGCGGCCCACATGCAAATATACTGAAACGTAACACTCATAGAGCATGCCTGTAATCTTAATCCTCTCAGACCGTTAAATATTAAAAGTGCAAAGCAATATCAGAGCTCGAACCTGAAAATGATGTAATTTTACTGGCGCGGCTCTTTACGTGCAGCGTAGTGCAGATGACCAGACGAATTAGGACCAATGATTCGGTTGATTGTGGCCACCGCCCTGACGTCTTTGGCTTTCACAGTGGCCGTCTGTCCAGTCCCTCGATCACGATGCACAACGTTTGCCTGTCCGCACCATAACGCGGACAAATTCGCGAAACAGGCGCGCGATTTCTCATCGACATACGAAGGTGTGTCACAAGTATACATGTCGGCCTGTCCAGTGAGCGAAAAACCTGACATATATAAACGCGGCACCAAACCACAGACGGTGTAGAGTTTTTTTTTTTCCCCCACCGTGGTAGCCCAACTGAGAGGCAGAATGAATTTATGCGAGCGTGTTTACGTTATAGTGGGCGAGTTCCACTTTTCGAGCGGTTGATCACGTGTCATTCGAACGCATTTTATAGTGACTGAGAATATTTAAATGCGACAGTGAGTATAAAGCAACAAGCTAGAGCACGCCTATAAAAGCTTGTAGCATGTTTGTCGCCCGGCATCCGAGCTTAATCGCCGTCCTGCGAGTCTCATTCCCACGTGCCCAATCGTAGCTCACAGTCATTCACTCCACACGAGATTAAACAATCATAGCAAAATAAGCTCGCTCCATTTATGCGCTTCGCCCTGGTAAATGTCCGTTGCAGCTGAGTAATTACTCACCTATGAGCGCGCTGAAGCATTAGGAAGAAGGAATGCGCTACAAGGCGGATCTCTCGGCGACCACTTCGTTAGCGTGGGACCTAATTCAAATCCCCGCTTGACAATGCATGGTAAACGAGGAAATGCGCTCACTAGGCAATCTCTGAACCAACTCCAGTAAAATATTTTTGCATTTAGAAGAAAAAATAGTGACTCGCGGGAGCATGGTTGTGACTTCGGTCTCCAGGCATTTGACAAGTGCCGATGGATGGATGGATGGATGGATGGATGGATGGATGGATGGATGGACGGACGGACGGACGGACGGACGGACGGACGGACGGACGGACGGACGGACGGACGGACGGACGGACGGACGTTATGAGCGTCCCCTTTGGAACGGGGCGGTGGATTGCGCCAGCAAGATCTTGTTATTTTATTGCCTTATGTCCTATCTATGGTAAAAAAAGAAAAGAAAAAAGAAACGACAACGATGAATTCCTATAACCAAAGTTCAGGAACTCCTATTGTGAACTTTTTTTTTTTTACGCCTCCGTTGTTTGTCCTTTCCCTACTTTTCTTCCACAAATGTTCCAATCGCCTCTTACTAATCTCCAGTGTGGAGATGTTTGCCTTCCCCCTGCTCTCGCTGAACCCAAGGGCTTCAAGGAGGCCAGTGATTCCTAAATCGACCGCTGGGAAGATATCTTCACATTCTAATATACCATGCTCCATTGTTTCCCTAGCTTTACCCCACAAGCACATCCTTCTTCTTCCTTCTTATATCTCGCTTTATAGGTGCGTGTTCTAAGGCATCCTGATCTCGCTTCGTAAAGTAATGAGCTTCCCTTTGGGTTATCATAAATTGTTTCGTTCCTGATTTCGTTTTTTTCATGGCAGGTTTCTTTTCCAATGCCGCCACCCATGAGATTATCTCAGCCTCTCCAGATGCATTCTTCGTCGACGCCGCCAAATATGGCAGCGAACAGGTTTGCAATCACGGTCGTTGACGCGCGCGGAACACTTATCAGCGCCGCATCAATTTACGCTAAACACGCGAACGAGGCGGAGGAAACCGCGATAGCCTTGGCTCTTCAAGCCGCAAAAGGCCCGGCGACCATTTTCTCCGACTCGCGCACGGCGGTCAGGGCTTTCTCGTCCGCTCTAGTTTGTAAACACGCAGCCGACATCGTCAACAGATCCTTTCGTATTACTACGCGAGAAGACACTGGAGGCCATACCATAGCGTGGTTCCCGGCGCACATGAACGATGTAACTAAGCAAGCGGGCTGCAACCCTAACGAGCGGGCCAACTGCCTGGCGCGTGAATTCACGAACCGCGCCCGAGCTAACGGTCCGGCTCTCTCGCAGGATTGCCCCTTCAAAGATGATCTTACGACCTTTCATGAAATTACGTCACATTACAGACATAGCAGGAGGAAATTCCTTCCCCCCAGCCCGAAACTGAACAGGGCTCAGGCTGTTACTTTCAGGCTTTTACAGACGAGATCCTACCTCACCCCGAGAGCGCTTAGTTGGATAGACCCGAACTTCCCGCAATCGTGCTCCAAATGCGGTCACGCTTGCTGCTCCTTCGATCACATGCTCTGGCTGTGCCCGTACAACGCGGGCTCCGACTTTCATAACAAGTCCAAGTGGGACGCCTTGCTGAAGAGCTCGGATTTCACAAACCAGCTATAGGCCGTCCAGAGGGCCCGCGACGTCGCGGAGAGTCACCACCTCCCTGTGCCGTCGTGGGTGGAGCCACCAACTTGATCGGGGAGCGTTCGGTTCCCCCCAATCGGGTTCCTCAGGACACTCTAAAAAAGTTCTTGTCACTGTCTCCGACTTCCCGCTTTGCGTTCATTGTTGCTGTGTTGCTCACCATATAGGCCGCATACTTGCTGGTAAGCTTCCTAGTTCGTTTCCTCTTATGTGAATCAATGTTATTCCTGTACAAATACCTGGGGAATCCCAGCCTATTTACTTTCTTCCTTGTTCCGCGGTTGTTCTTCATAATTAATTCTACTGCGAGCTTCCCTCATTTCAAAACTAGTCCAGCCCATATCTCCCTGCACAGCTTCATTTGTAGTCTTCCCGTGAGCGCCCAATGCGAGGCGTCTCATTGACGTTTGGTTGCAATCGAGTCCTGATTGTACCCCTGATTTCAAGCAAACAACTGCATTTCCAAATGGAAGTCCCAGAACCATTACACCTTTGCACATACCCCGGAGCACCTCGTACTTATTGTATCCCCATAGCGCCCTGTGTTTCATTATGGCCGCATTTCTCTTCCCCTTTACTGTTATTGTTTTTTGCTATGTTTCCACATATCTATTGCCTTAATTTATCTATACACCAAGGTAGCTATATTCTTTTATGCCAGATATTTCTTGGCCCTGTATTGTTACTGTCTGTTCGCTGTTTTCATTGAATACCATAACACCTGATTTTCTAACACTAAATTTCAGACCTAACATATCGCCTTCCTGTCTACAGATATTAACCAGACGTTGCATATCACGTTGTTTGTTAGCTAGCAACACAATGTCGTCCGCATAAAACAAACCTGGAAGCTTCTGCTCTACTACTGCACCCGCCCGTTTGTTTGAGAGATTAAACCCGATATTACTTCCTTCCTGCAGCGCCCTCTGCATTCTCACCATGTACATGATAAACAGCCGTGGGGATAAAGAGCACCCCTGCCTCAGTCCCTTGTTGATATGAACTTTCTGCTGGGCTCTGTGAACAGCGCGGCCGTGCGCAAGGGTACAGCTGATGTAATCCTAGCAGGACTGTTGAGCGAAATTTGCCACGTATACCATATAATAGTAACTTATTCAGTATATAACAGTAGCTTATTCAAGGGCCATCTGACCATCTGAATGACCTCCGCTCTGTGTTTCGTAGAATACAGGCTGTAGGGCTAATTTATAAAAAAGTGACAAAAATAGAAAATATTGAAGGTCGTAAATGAGTCATATTAAAGCCATGGCAACCGCGCAAACAGCAAGAGGTAAAGCCTGCAAAACGGAAAGAATAGAAAAAGGAGGCGCTAGAGCAGATTTCAGCGCACGGCCGGCTCGGTGGTGAGGTGACAACGGGATGATTGAATGTTCGTCCAGCAGCGTCTTTTGGGCAGAGTATGTGGCCCATGCATGTGCTGTACTCGCGAAAGAAAGTGGCGGTGTCCTCTGCGAAGTCTAACAGAACCTTGAATGCACTGATGCTCAAGCGCCCGTGGGCCAGCCGGGATCACGAATTCCTGAAGGTTCGCTGTCCGGAGGTTCAGGCACCGCAAGGCAGACACGCGTCATCGTTCAACGCTGTGCGCTGGCGTGCAAGAATGTGAGCCACAGTCACCGGGGCAGTACTTGTGGGAGCTCACCCTGCAGAGGCAGCATATTGCAGGAAAGAGTGAGAAACTAAGTCACGCAAGGGGCATTCTGTAGCCGAAAAAGAAGAAATAACGCCGCCGGAAAAGGTATAGGTAGATGCCGGACACAAGCTGGTGTATTTGTTGCTTCCTCGAAGCTCCCTGGCTCATTCCAAAGCGCGATGGGGCTCACGTAAGCTCCATCATAAGTTTTCACAGGAAATTTTTGACATCTCACATGCAGGTTGGTGGACTGCTCATGCTATACTTAAGCAAACTTTACCTTCAATCTTTAACCACCAGATAACCAATATGCACTTGATTGTTACGGCAGTTTACGGAACCGGGCGAATTTTATTTTCCACATGCGAAACATTATTTCTGAGAAGCTTCGACCTTCGTTCATACTTTTACTTTCACACTTGCGCATAACTTGTTTGTTCACTGTTTGTGCATTTGAAGTGACCGATTAATTCGCATTTGTCTTATCCTCAGAGTAACCTCACCACAAGGCGCTTAATTGATCCTCGGACCAGGGTGAGTTTTTCTCATATGGCGAATGTTTGTTTCTTAAGACTCTCTATACGTTCTTCTTTGTAGCTTCGTGCTAACTCATGGTATACCTTTCAACGCGAATCACATGTGTAGGACATCCCGATGCGAGTCAGCATTGAGCGCACTCGGGGATAGCGAGTCTTCGCGTGTGTCGACGACGTCCGGGGACTGTTTCGCCACAGGCCTGTCGTCAGAGCCAGCGATCCGCGCGCTGCAATGTGGCCCAAAGACCCCGTGGACCTCAATCACGCACCGACGGACGGGGGAATGCGGGTTTTTCTCTCTTCTTTAAGTCGCCTTCGTTCTTGGCGCTGCCGTCTATTGTGACCGGGCGCTTCGGGTGAAACTTGCACAACAACCAGCATTGGAATGACGGCGCACACCACCCGCGAGGGCCGATATTATTTCCCCGACGGCAACAGATCGTCGAATTACAACATTCTCCGATGCTTTCGTGTAATCAAAGTGCGCAGCGCGTGAATGCTGCTCAGTGCGCAGTTTCTCGTCTTGTTCTTCTTATACTTTTGGCCAATCTCTCGGGCCGGATTTTCTGCGATTCTCGTGGATCAAGGAACGCTTGGCTTGTGCGTCTTCTATCCTTCTACCAAGGTTTTGCCTTCCACACATGGCAATAAGCCTGTACGGAGATGTGAAAGGATCCTCTTCGTTCCTTCTTGCGTGTGATACAGCTAACATGAACACTCATTACCACGCAATGCTCACTAGTAAATTCGCGAGGCAAAAAGCTCGCGCTAGACGTCAGGACTATACATCTGCGTAAAAACGCCTCAGTAAACGATCAACCTATACCGCGTTCCCATGTCACTTAGTGAAAGTCAGTAAGCAACTCAATAAGGATTTTGCAATTGCTGGAACACTGCTACTAAAGCACCCAGAGTAACATGGAGGCATGCGCCGAATATAAGCCAGTCTCGACTCTCGTCGATTAAGTATGCCCGGTATACGCTTGTTGTTGTGGTAGTACAGTGTGCTGCAAGTATAGGTAACCAAAGGGATGCGTTCAAGCGCAATCACTCCCGAGGACGCACGCAAGGTACGCGAATGTCATCGCAACCCTGCCAGTTCGATCTCCGTCCGATTAGTTGCAACGAGTCCGCGAAAGAATTGTGAAGCTTTCGCAGCTATGAATGGCGAGAACGGCGCCTCTGCCTGTCGCAGCGGCGCGTGCGGCTGCGGGCAAGTGGCGGGCGGAGGTCGCTTTGCGCAACTTACGCGTCCCCTCGCTCTCGCGCGTGCCGCGACCGCCTCCTGTCCAGCATTCCGGTCGTCGACTCCGAGAGCGGCTCACACACACACACGGCATTGGCGCTGGCTGTGGCGGCCGCGCGGGCTGGGCGCACCTCGCTGCTGCTGCTGTCCACAGGAAATGGCGGGTGCACACAATGGGGCTGGAAAAATCGCCCCATTTTTTTTTTATTTCTCCCTCTCTCTCTCTTGTCTTCCTTCTCTCTCGCTCGCCTCCTATACGTCCAAAGACTTACAAGAGCCAAAAAAAAAAAAAAGAAAACCTCGCACCCTTGTTTTCACTAATACTATGCACTCATGTGGAAACAGGAGCTTTCCCATCAGCTTAATTAAATAAATTTGTGAACATTATTTTCATACGGTACTTACATTGCTATTAATTCAAGGACTTCATGGAATGCTATCAGTTCGAATGCTTCATACAACTCTTACGCGAATGTAATAATTGCGCATACTAAATCTTTTGTGTAAACATTTTTATGTTAAAGCAATTCAGACTGACTCAAGAAGAGCCAAAGAGAAGGAGGTGAATGAGAGCTGGACGGCCCAGTCCGCTTCCTGGCATGCTGCTCCAGATGATTAAAGCTCAGCAACTGACACAGCATACTGTGACGTCGTGACAGTGCTTGGAGCCGTGGTGCCAGCAAAGTGGATCGACAGCCCGTGAGGCGGCGCTTATTTTGTTGACTTTTCCGTCAAGCTATAGGCTCGGCAGTGCTAAAGCATTTACGCTTTTCCGACTGTCGACTGTCGGCCAAGGCGCTGCTCAACGATGAACCGCTTTTGTAAAGGATCGGCTCGATGGCCACCCGACATTTCATTAGCTGGCACGCAGTCCCCCATTGCATGAACATCGCACGGTTCTACAGTGAAAGACCACTTGAGCTATCTGGCTACGAGAGGCTCCTCCTCAACCGTCCATACATTGCTCGGGGCCTGCGCTGCCCGCGGCAACGGTGCAGCCGTCGGACGGTGACGGAGCTGGAACCCAATAAGGACGGGCTGGGCGCGCACTCACGCGCGGACCGCGCGACCACAGCCGCTGCCGTGACCGCCACTGTGCAGCAGCGCCGGGAAAACGAAATAAGGCGCGCCCTGTGGCGCCGCCCGCATGTGTGTGTACGGGGACAGGCGCATTGGGAGCGTGTGTAACGGGGCGCGCGCGTGGATGTCCAGAACAGCGTTTGCGGGTTGCGCGCGCTTCGTTATTTGGGACAATAGGTCTCCGTGCGCCGGGTTTCCTTTCGAGCAAGCGTGAGAAAGCTCCGGCGACGTATTACAGGGGCATGCACCGAACGGCTGGGGGTTGTGGCGCCGTATCGATAACGTTGCCCGTGCGTCCGCAGATTGACAGACCCTCACTTATTTGAAGGGGCTTTTGCTGTGTCCATTTGTCCTTCGCTCCGCCCTCGTAGTCGTTAATCTATCTTCTCATCGCCAGCTTCGCTCTTGCAATATGGCGAAGGAAAACGAAACCTTGCCCAACACTGTGCGATTGGGATACGAACTCCGTATACTTGCGACACCGTGTAGTCGGTGGCTGCACGAGCTCGCGGCGGCGCTATGCATGCGCTGCTTTCGTGCTTGGTAATTCGTGCGGGGATTTGTAAGCCGCACGCGCGCGCGCACGCACGCACGCACACACACGATAATGATATTTTCAGGTGAGACTGGACGAGTTGAGGCTTTTCTGTATCATAAAGTGAATCTTTGAAGCTCTCCGAGCAGGCCAATTTCTCCGAGGTATTGCAACAATATATCCGAGACCTGCCGCTTTTTTGAAGGGCCGGTCATACAAAATGTGATGGTGGTGACGACTGTGCGTGTCTTTCGGAGGCCACACTACACAGGGTGTCCCAGCTAACTTTTAGCCAGAGCTTAAAAATATGCGAATGCCACGTAGCTGGACAGAACCAAGGTAATGGTGTTTGCCATTGCTTGGAGGTACTGAAATAATTATTTTTCTCATTCCACCTAATTCAATCATTAGTCTTAATGAATTAACCAACTACTCAAATATTATAATTACATGAAAAGTGTAAATGAGAGAATTGTAGAGCGACATGAAAGACACCCGACACAGCTTTCTGTTGCTCAATACCAGCTACATACAAGTGTTTTTCCGAGCATGAAAGAGGCCCGCGAATACACGGAATGTGCCTCGAGCGTCCAGTCTCGCGGCAATTTTGCACTCATTTGCGGTATCTTTTCACGCTCGGAAAAACACTTTTATGTAGCACGTATTGAGCAACAGAAAGCTGTGTCGGATGTCTTTCATGTCGGTCTACAATCCTCTCATTTACACTTTTCATGTAATTATAATGTTAGAGTAGCTGATTAATTAATTAAGACTAATTATTTAATTAGGCGGCATGCAAAAAATAATCTGAGTATCTCCAAGATACAGTAAACAACATTACTTTAGTTCTGTCCAGCCACGTGGCATTCGCATACTTTTAAACTCTGGCTAAAGTTAGCTGGGACACTCGATATATAGCACTACTGTAGCGTTTTGCCCATTGCAAAGTTGTTCTTGAAAAATAGCGCCGTCTGCTTTGAGAATCTGCTGCTGTCACAGGGAGTAATTTTAGAGCGAGTGGAATCTCTGGCTTCAACCAAAATTTACTTTATTTTACAAGACCGCATCATTTGATATGCTCTTCTTAAGGGTTTCCGTCAAGCATGCGAAGTTCTTTACTTTGTCATCTCCGTCTCTTGCTTAGTCTTTCCACTAACATAGCAGAGACACGAATTTGTGTGGCCATGATCTTCTTATAAGCAGCTTCACCAGAAGTGAAATTTACATTTTTTGTCCGAATTCAAGCAACAACGAAATAATACTCGCCCAAATGCACTTACAGTAGTGGCTGTCTGAACATACTGGAGCTTAAGCTAAACCTCTTAAACTTATGTTTTCTTCGCATTTTGCGAGGAAATATAGATGGAGAATGCGCTGTAAATTTTATTTTTAGCAGATTTTCACAAAGAGCTCGTGGGGAATTTACGTTTGCGAAGAGTCATATGCGAAGTAGCAAATGTTTTTTAAGGAGTTAGATACGTATTTGTGGCTGCTCATAGATTCCCTATTTTAAACCATACATGAAAATGACATCACAGAGCCGTCTCTTCTACATTTGTATAAAAATGAGTAGGTCATGGGCAGTGCAAAAATGACAGACGGTGTCAAAAGTTCACGGAACGCTGGATCCGAAAAAAAAAATGCAGCTGAATATTTGTGCAGCATGAGCGTAGAACGTCTGATGTTCTTATTACCAGCCTATGCTAGTACACGTGTACAAACTAGTGTTGCGCAGTTTTACTAGCTTCGATCTGAAGCTGCTCGGAAATTCAATTTTTTCTGAGCTCACGCGGTCTGTAAACTTTTGATGCCGAGCGAACTTAGCTGAATATTTGTGTAGTGTCTCCATGCAGCTGTCCTTGTGCACTCTATTTCTTCTTGGACTTGTAGGCTATTCTCCCTTTTGCTAAATCCTCGAGCGATCTACGGGAAGATTTCTTTGCACCACTGCTGAAAGGACTGACACAGAAAGACACATATTTTAGAGACATTATTTCTGAGTGGTCATCTACATACGAAGGTCGGTGAGCTGACGGGGACAGGAGAGAGAGGTTGAAAGGAAAGTCATAGAATGCAACTAGGCTATTGTCTCGGGGACTACCCTGTATGTACACAAGGAGATGGGGGACGTGAAAGAGAGATAGGAGGCAAACTTTCCGATTTATCGCGAGCACTACACTATTGCTACCTCATGTCGTTATCACATTGGAATGGCTGACTCTCCCAATTTCAGCCAGAGCAGGATTCTTGTTCTTCGTTTTTCGCATAGGTCGCATTATGTCGCGTTTTGCTATGCGGCATAATGTAGAAATGAAATGACCGAAAATGATGCAGGCCCATTTCATGCAGGCACTGCAAGAGTCACTTGTGAAATGCGTTTCTACGCTACGTATAGCTCGTGGCCGGTGGCTAGACTGTGGTGTGCAGCACGGCGTCGCTCTGCAGTGGCTGCCTGCTCACTGCGGCGTAGCGGGCGATGTACACGCAGACTGCGCTGCTGGTTCGGCACACGACACTGTACAGAGATGCTCCGGGTACCTTTCTCCAGGAGTGATGGATCAGCTCTGGCGTTGTGTCTTGCAAGCGTGACGCGCGCAGCGTGCGCTCAGGACTGACCCAGAAAAGCTGTACGGGCTTATTCGAATGCACCTGTAACCATATATGTACGAGTTTCGCATGACATGTGGCCTTAACAGGGGCGAAAGGGCATGTCTGCACCGAAAACGTCTAAACGGGGCAAAGACAAAGTATTTCCTATGTGAAATCAAACGGAGAAGGTAGCCACTGTGCCCTGCGTCAAAAGCGCGGGAACATGCAGTCCGCATAATCTGTGCTTGCAGACTGTACACTTTACAAAGAAAGTCCTTAATGTCCGCACTCAACATTCACCAACTGTCATCATTTGGACTGTACACGTCCTTGTCAGCTAGACGCGTGCTGCCTGCGCATCTCGCACTACGAAGGTACCTCTGCGTTTCCTGAAGGACACCGTAGTCTCAATGAGACAACTCAGGCCGCGTGTTAAGTGCTGTGTTTAGCGTATGTCGTAGGTCATGTTGTGAACTGTGCTCATCATTTCGTTTTTCATCCTCTCTATCTGGAGTAGCATGTTGCCAAGCAAACCCCTCCAGGATCAATGAAATCTCTCTTGCGCGTTTCTTCTGCCGCTCTTCCCGCTTTGACAAACAACTCCCATGTGTAGGGTGGCAAGCCGGTTAAGCTAAACTGGTTAACCTCCCTGCCTTTCCTTCTCCACTTTTTCCTTCCTTCCTTCCTTCCTTCTTTCCTTGACGAACAACGGCGCTCTCCTCGATGCACTTTGACGAAACAGGACAATCGGTATAGGGCCCTGGGAGCCTGGACTCACCAGTCCCAGGAATATACGTCGGTGTTAATGCAGTACGTGCAGGCAAGAGACCTGAGCATCCGGCTATATATAGCATCACGATCACCACACGCGCATGCCAGCATTTTCCAAGAAACTCAGTTTTTATTCCCCCATATATATGGCACGGTTGGCTCATTTACGCAGACTTTTCCCGTTACATTCGTGTTACCTCGACGATGATACGAGTCTGGTCGTCATTGTCATTATAAATTGCAATGGTTTGCTCGAAAACGCAGCTGCACAACCACACGTATGGCACAAAACCTGCACAACGTAACGAAGAGGAAACCGGGAAAGAGGCATGTTCGTGCCTTCCAGTTCCATAAAACACCATGTTACTTGTGCCACTATATTAATGCGCACTAGAGCGCACAGTTACACTGACCCAATTCAGAACACATGTGGACCTAGTGCGCGTGTACTGGTCGCCGTCCGCAGCTGCACGGCACACAACGGTCGTTGCTCCCCAGCGACGACGCCGTTAAATGAGCGCTGCTGCAGAGGCGCTCACATATTGCGCTGATTATTTCGTATATTTCAATTGAATAACACATTAATTTATTATTTAATAATTCATTCATTCATCTTATAAATATGCAAATAAAAGGCACTCCGTGCAGATGTATGCTGAAGGTTTTCCTGTCGACCCCGAGTTTACTTGAACAAGCAGAGACATGCATTTTTTTGATGCAGCTATCCTAAATGCAGCGCAGGTGCTTAAGGTCATTTTGAAGACAAGAAACAGAAAATATTTGTTCACTAAAGCATAGGTAATAAAAGGTGGAGAGAAGCAAAGAAGGCATCTTCTTACAGAATTGTGCCGATAAAGAAAACAATGCAGAGTATCTGAATAGCATCATATGTGCGTTGATGCCGGCTTGAAGCATCTGAAAACCAATCGTAAAGCAATTCTTCAGAGAAGGCTTTCGCCCGCACTGTCCATATTGTAGCGTAAACAAAACACAAGCGGCGCTATGCAAGGAATGTATCTTCTGCACTGAGGCTCGTAACACTGCTTGCTTGCTTGCTCCTTATTTCATGGCGATTACCATCTACGGGAGATTGCAATCTCCCGTAGATGGCCAAGAAGAAGATGGCCACAAGAAGATGGCCATGGCCAAGAAGCCGGCGGTTAAAGTTAAGGGGCTGGTAAATGCCTGGCTCGGCGGCCACGCGAAAGTGGCGAGGCATGGGTATTGGCGTTGGCCACCGCGAACTGCGAGCTGCCTTTCCCGCGTGAAGCGCGAAGCCAATGCAATGCGCAGCGGCGTCGAGGAGGACGAAGGCGGTGACTGCAGAGGTCACTCTTCCGAGAGACGCCTGGCGCCGCTGGTATCGCGGCGCGCGGACGCGCAACGAAGCGACTGTTTTCGTAGTTCTCGCGTTTTCTCTATAACGCAGAAAAAAAATAATTGCGCGAGACATAGCACGCAGAAAACAACTGAGTTGGGTGTTTCAAAACACAATTATCACTTCTTTACCAGAATTCGTGCCCTCCATTCAGTAATGAAAAGTTCGTTAATTAATTTAATCTAATTATCGATAGTATAATTATTAAAAAAAAGGTCCTCCTGGCGCAGTATGTCACTGCTGACAGAATGCAATTGGTTGCGTCCCAGTATATTCAATAATTTATTTTTAATAACATGGCTAGTAATAGCTGGGGCACCCTTTATATACGAAGCTCTTTCAAAACGCAGCGATGTTGAGCCACGCAAATGCTTGCGTGCCTTGCTCGCCGACAAGTTCATGTTGAAGCTCAACTTTTCATGCTATCAGCCTACATTTCAAAGCGATCCTTGCGCGCTGCGCCAGAATTCATATCACGTAGGAAAAAAAATGAAAAAGATTGTTCGAGCTCCCTGCTGGATATGTGCCACTTCTTTGACGTCTTCGTCACATCCAAATCTTCGTGCACTTAAAAAGCCTTTGTGATCCGAGCCGATGATAAACACAGAGAACAAGAAAGCGGGCACCGTATAGGGCTCTTTGTCATGGCAAAGCGACAAATTTAAATTTTACTCATGTATTCGCCTCAACCCCAAGTTGGATGTTCTTTCTGTTGAATAAAGCCGCAAACAAGTCTCAGTCCTGCTCGTCGAGCCAAATCACTAAATCACTAGGTTTACGGCAATGCGTTACGCTTGTCGGTGGGTGTATGTCCGCCTATATATTTACGAGACATAAAAATGTATTGCGCAAAAAGGGAAAATAACTTTTTATTCGTGTAATAGCCGCGCCCCGGCTTTCTGCTCAAATGCTTGATAACACGGTGCATATTTTGCACCGTCCTGAACAAGCGTGCTGTTCATATTGAGCACTATCAGAAATCGCTTATCGCTTTAGTGACAACAATGTGTGCACATAGGATGCTGTTATGAATTCTGGAGGTGGAGCTTGACTTTAAAAATAAAGAAGGAAAACGGGCCTGTTAAGACGAGAAACGATGGCAGTACCATCGACCCCTTCACCAGTGTTCGCGTATTCGTGGGCGGCCCAGGAGCGGAGCGGACACGTGTCCTACCACATTTAAATGCGCGCATCACACGTATATATATGCTGCTATCCCAGGAAAACATATTTCATCATTATTCACCTGTCGTTCGCTGACTTGCGTGAGGCACCCGCCGTGGTTGCTCAGTGGCTATATGGTGTTGGGCTGCTGGGCACAAGGTCGCGGGATCGAATCCCGGCCACGGCGGCCGCATTTCGATGGGGGCGAATTGCGAAAACACCCGTGTGCTTAGATTTAGGTGCACGCTAAAGAACCCCAGGTGGTCGAAATTTCCGGAGTCCTCCACTACGGCGTGCCTCATAATCAGAAAGTGGTTTTGGCACGTAAAACCCCATAATCTAATTTTTAACTTTCGTGAGGCATCAACACCTTTGTACCCCTATAGCAATTATACTCAATTCACTTTCGCGGAACAAACACGTGCATGTAGATGACGGCGTTTATACGCATGGTACCCTTCGAAATAAACGTATTGTGCCACCTATACTGCAGAACATCAAAGCATTCTCAGAGAAGCTATTTATGGCATGCGCAAGAATTTTGAATGCTTGCGACATTTGCTTCAGTGAATATAGTGAAAATTTCGTTACCCTGTGTAACGCTCTCGTCATACGAGAGAGTGCATTTCAGGGATTCAAGAGTTTCGTATGCAGTTTTCCAGTAGAGACTGCAACATAGCATCGTTTGTTTTTTTCTTCTAATGCTGGCAGAATGGGGAGGTTTCTTTTCGATGAAACAACTTTTCACGCAGGCTCAGTTGCTGCGCTTGTTATTGGCCTGTGGTCTCATATAGCAAAACCGCAAGGCAGACAGTTCGAAAGTGTTGTTGTCATTTCTGCAGGCCACAGGATTGAAAAATCGCTTTAGTAAAGCCGTTGTGTAATGTGCATACGTAGCGACACTTATCACCATTCTTCAATGCGCTTTGGTTCCCCCTTCTTCTATCCCAGTGCAGAGTAACAGGCTTAAAGCTAGTGTTCCGAGTTGTTGGTGTTTATTTTCGACAAAATTCAGCGGGTGTTTTTCGTCGTTCATTATTTTTCGACAAGATAGTGTTTATTGGCGTTTAGTAATATATTTTTTTCGAAATTGGGAGTTTATTTTTTTGTGTCTTGAATGGCCACATGCTATAAACGGAGACACCCTCCATACAGAAACGCATACAGAATGCTGAAAGTAACTTTATTCAGGTGAAATATTTACAATGACGGTGGGCCAACACAAGCACGATCATACGATGTGCATTAGAGCTTTTTGTAGTAGATACAGGAATACCTAACAAGGTTCACGTCAGTGATGGCAGCACGACCCTTTCTATTAATCACTTATAGCATAGAAAATGCCCTTTCCACATTGCCGCTACAAATTAGCAGTGTGAGCGCGCACTGGGATTGTGCTGTTCATTGCAATGCGTGAAGCCTGCAGAATAAATAGAGGTCAAACGCATACACCCAAGCTTGGATAGTTTCGAGAATCTTCCACGAGTTGCGGCGCGTCGTCCCTGCCAAGGAGCACCATAGCCTGAAAGTGCGCTCCGACATTTCTGCGACAAGTACCCTGGCTTCACGAAGTCGGGGCTAATATAGACATTATCTACATGAGGTAATTTGCACGGCGCTGGCACACCATGGAATTGGAAGTCAGCGTTGATGAAACACTTCTGTGCTGAAGATGCTGATACCAAAAGGCACGATCACGATAGCGCTTATCTTCAAACAAAGACATCTCCAACCAAGATTTCTGGCGGCAAAAAAATCGGTGTTTTTCGGATAAAACAGTATTGTCAAAAAATTTACTGGGTGTTGTCTTTCGGCATTTTTTTCAATTCAAACCGAAAAACACGGAACACTAGCTATAGCACACTGGCTCAGGCCGATCTCTCTGCCTTTCCTCTAATTGAACTCTCTCTCTCCCTTTCTGGATTTTGGCGTCATGTGTCTTGCCAAGCGAATTGGGTCGATACCGAAGGCTCAGTAATCACCAAACCAGTACACGATGTGTGACCCCTCAAGGGTTCTGACGTGGTTTTTTTTTGTACCTTGCGCCGACTCCGAAGGGGGTGCAAGCAAAAACGGGCCGATCCCGATACAGCCACGGCATCACAGTCGCTCAAGCGTAGCATGTGGACCTGACTTCTTGGCCTCTTTCTCCGGACGTGGCGTCGATGTCTCGCCTAGTAGACGTAGCGAGGGGTCTCTCACAGAGCTCAGGCGCGGAAAGGGAAGCACGAAGAACAGCTGTGGCCTTTGGAAGCACTTTGAATAGTGGCGCTGATTTAGACAGCATAAAATCGCGTTTGTGTAGTTCAGTTCGAGCCTAAATGACGTTTGCCAATACCTGTACAGGGAAGTGTAAGTGATCCCGGAATGTAATGCACTCACGAGCATTCATTTTGTTCAAGGAATCAAGAAATCAATTCATTCTCATCAATCAATCAATCAATCAATCAATCAATCAATCAATCAATCAATCAATCAATCAATCAATCAATCAATCAATCAATCAATCAATCAATCAATCAATCAATCAATTAATTAATTAATTAATCAATCAATTAATCAATCAATCAATCAATCAACTGCCCTCGAAGTCTGTTGTAAAACAGTCTTCTGTACAGATCCCGGCGTTCTGCAAACTCGCTCTAAAGCTTTCATGCCTCACAAAAGGCGAACGCACTGCAAAACGTTTACAGTCTTTTGGGCTTATCACGCCCAACAAAAAATAATCGTAATCTATTTTGCGTGCCCTTCCTTTATTTAAATCTGAGCGTCCGGTACTTTCAGGCCACGAATGGCATGCGCATTATCAGCGTGACATAGCATTCTCCACAGGAAAGTAGCGAGCTCAGAGTTTTCAAGGAAACGCAAGGAAGACAGATGACAATTATTGTTTGGGAACAAGGTACTCTCAGAAGGGGGCAACCTTTATTAACAGGGATGCCCCACGACATTTCGGCATTATAGCGCGTGACTTTAAAATCAAATTCTGGGGCTTTATTTCCCTAAATCACGGTCTGATTATGAGGCACGCCATAGTGGAGGATTCGGGATTAACTTTACCTACCTGTGGCTCTTCAGCGTGCACCCAGTGCATGATACACGGATGTTTTCGCATTTCGCCCGCATCGGAATGCGGCCCCCGCGGTTGGGATTCGATCCCGCGCCCTCGGGCTTAGTAGCGCAGCGCGAAAACCGCTACGGCGGGTCTGCGCAACATTGCTGCAGCAGAGAGCGAAACCATGACACAGGGGTCATGAAGTGCACGAACTAAAGTTGGTGTTCGTGGCGTGGGCGAGTTGGGGTTCCGTGACGTTTTCTTGGCCACGCCTGCGAACTTTATTCCTTTATAGTTTTTCTGCTTAACCTCACTGCATTTCCATTGTTTCCCCCCTCTCTCTGTTGTTCAACGGACCCTTGTGTTTTCGTACTTCGTGACCCTGTGATACGGCATCCATCGCTCATTGCTGCAACTGTGTTGCGCTGATGTCAAGTAATTAAGCGTCATGGTATAAAACCAACTCGTCCAAACTGCCAATCTTGTGCTAGCCCCACGCCACTGTAGTACGTCGTTCCCGAGTCGTGCGTCCGGCTCGTCCTTCGCTTCGCTTTGAGCGGAAAGGAAGCTGCGTCGCTTCGGTGTACGCGCATCCGGGCTTCGCGCCCGATAGCTCGTGCTCGTCTTACCTCCGCTCTGTGCGCGAAACCGCGAGATGCGGTTACGCCAGCTTGTAATTACAGTGTGGATGGACTGCCTATAGAAAGTCGATGCTTTAGGATCAATTTCCGACCGCCCGCTATGATGCGTTACAAGAGATATCGCTGCTGCTGTAGAACGCACTGCTACGGGCTTCTCGATTTCCTGACAGACAGCCTGTAAGTGTGTCTGCGTGGTGCGCGTGTGAAGGCGATTCGTCATTTGACGCGCTCTTCGTGTCCTTCGTGAGCGCGCCTTTGTTCGCCTCTGGCCGCTTTGTTTTACCGCAAAGCCTGAAGTGGTGGCTCGGTAGCTGTGGCGTTCTCCTGCTTAGGCCGATTTTTCGAGGTTCGGTGGCCGGTCGGTCTGGCCGCATCCTGATGGAGGCAGAATGCAAAATACCTCGTCTATCGCACTTTGGATGCACGTCAGAGAAGCTTAGGGGTCCGTAGTTAATCCCGAGCCTTTCATCTGATTCTTGTGTTGCTTTGTAACGTTGAACCCCATATCAAGTTTATTTATTTTAAGTGCACTAACCACGTTCCTGATTCTTATAACTGAGGTTAGCCTGCAGCTTTCAACGTTGAGTAGTATGTATGCTCTCGCTCGAAACGCTCTATGGCATCTTAGACAACTGTTTTCCTCGTGTCGCATTCTGCTGCCTGTAACCGATCTACTGCACAAGGTATTGTGTGCGAAACAAACAAGACAAAGGACAGTTCTTTTTCCATTAAAGCACACAAGACAAACCGTCCTGGTATAATGGACGTCTGTGCTTTGCTCTAGTATGTTCGGAGCGGTTGCGAAGAGGTCCACTGGAGTTTAAGTGGAAATGACATGGTTCTTTTAGACAGCGTGAGGAAAGATATGATTTTCGTCTAAATTCACTTGATTCCCTCGCAGGGCAGAAATCAATCGATATTCTCTGTCAGAGCGCTAACACTGTCAGTTATAGAACATGTTATGTTCTTTTAACAATTACATTGTGGACAGATTGAGATGCAAAGTGCCTATAGGCTTTGCCATTTATCTCTGTTATGCCGCACAAAATAAATAAATAAATAAATAAATAAATAAATAAATAAATAAATAAATAAATAAATAAATAAATAAATAAATACACCAATTGCAGGACTGCATTAATAAAAGGCCGCACGTAGACGTAATTTGCAATATAATTGTGTCTTTGAAGATGTCCATGTTTGTCTATAAGGTCGCAAATCTTCATAACAAGAAACATTCATCAATGCACCGTCTGCGTTGCTTGTAAACGCATCAGCGCGCTTGAATTACGGTTTTTCATGCGAGCTTACTCATTATTAGAGTATTCTACGCGGCCTCACGCCAATGACGGCCGAGAGATGGCCCCACGAGGTGCGTTACACTAAGGTTGCACGAACCGGAATAATGTGGTGAAAAATGTCGAAATGATGGCGCGTTCCCATAAACCGCATGCTGCGGCAAGTTTGCGAGCGGACGCGTGCACTACGGTTTTTACAACCATGATAGCCGTACAGTAAGCATTAGAACTGAATGCAACATTGCCCCTGAGACGCAAAAAGCGCAGTTACGTGTGCTAGTTTACCCGTTTTTCTAACTAAAAACGGACAGTAACCAACGTCCGGTGGCAGGTAACAAATCACATCAGCTGGATTGTTCGAAGAGAGAAATACTACTTGCACAACAAATCGCATTGTGATGATACTGAAGTAACGAATTTTTTACTAATGTTTTTTTGCAATTATGAACTTGAGGGCGCACGTATTATATGCGAAATGCTATAGCCGACCAGTTGTGAAGTCAAATGCATTTTAGCAGAAACTCTGTGCTTAGTCCCAGTTTCGAGAATTACTTTCTCAAAATTTGTGGAAAAGTGGTGTTCCAGTTGTCCTTTGTCAAAACAGAACAGCGCAGTTTTCTTTCTTGCACAGCGCTGACAAGTGTTAAGTGGAACATTCATGCGTGTAATCACAGAATTTGAGAACGTCCGCTAACTGCGAGCACGACGTCGCAGGTGCGATTATGGGCAGCGGCAGCTGCGTTCCGTTGGGGCGGAATACAGCACGAGTGTACTTAGATTTAAATACGCATTAAACAAACCCGAGGCTTGAATTTAATCAGAAGCAGTGTTGTAGGCGTTACTGAAAAAATAAGAAAGATTAAATGTACGTTACACTCTTCAAGTTCAAGTAAAAGAAACGCGTTACCGTCCTGCGCTACCTAAAAATTAAGGTAATGCGTTACCATTATCGTTGCAAAAAAAAAAAAAAAAACAGTATAACTTACGTTACTTTATTTTAATCCATGCTAAGGAACTTTAGACACTGATTTGTCGCAGAAACGCAAAAGGAACAATTTGCAAATGTGATACATTGGAATAGAACGTAACTAGTAACGTGTGCCTACACGTTACTTAAACGAAATTAAAGGGCGCTACCCGTTATAGCTTAGAAGAGGGAACGAGTACGTTACCAAGTTACCAAAAAATAAAATAAAAAATAACTGTAAGGAGCAACGCCGTCACTTGTAATGCTTTACCGCCAACACTGATCTTCTGGAGCTCCCGCTATGACGTCTCTTACAGCCCGTCTTTTACTTTTAAATGTAAAATCCTGTCATGAACTTGATTTGGTTTCGAATAGAAACAAACTAAAACAAATGGCGACACGAGTGCACCGCTTTTTGCCAAGACCTGATTGTCTCCAACGCACATTGGATCGAACCCGCATGTACGACTTGACACAATTCTCTGGAACGCGGCATTCTGGGATATTAGCGAGACCGACTGCAGAACTATGTAGAGCTTGTAGGCTGGTTAATGCGCAGCATGGCGCAGAATTCAGGACGACAAAAGTATTGGTGCACATAACAACTGCAGGACAGTAAAATTGACAGCTTTTAGGTGCAGGAAAGACACTATACAGGCTAACGCCAACCTTTCCTTTATGCAGAGAGAGTGCCATTATTTTATTGCTCTAATTAATTTAACAGTGCTATTACATCTACGCATGAACGCGATATCTCGCATTAGGTTGCAGCACCGGAAAAATTGTACTTTCATAGAAGTATGTTTCCATATCAGCCAACAAGGATGCGTGACATATGTAACATAACAATCAGAAATGGCGTTCCAGGTACGGTTCAGTACAGGTATGCGCATACCACGGCAGAATTAAACCATACACTCAGCCACACTCAGTGCCCCATATTTCATTCTGATACGCCCCCACTCGCACTGACATTCGCCTCGTCCCCTCGAGCGCCGACATTCAGTCGCTCTCACACTCATGGCTCTGGTATGGCTGGGATGTACTTCACTAATCAACGAGACGAAGGCACGCTTTAACAAACAGAAAATAAAAAAAAGCCAGAGGGGTTAGCCTGCCAGGCCGAAGGCATGACTTGCAACTCCAAATACATTGTGAAGGCTGAGATGCAGGGCAGTGTTAACCCATGGGCTGCCGCCATGGTCTCCAGACTGCAAGGGAGCCTAAAGAAATGTTTTCTAGACGCGCCCTCCAACAATGTTGAAGGGCGCCTTACTACGTCGGAAAAGTAGCAACGCACCGACCAGGGAAACGTTGTATGACAGATACACGCGTAGATTGCATATATGCAGATAGATTTAAATTGCACGTGTAAAGCAACAAACGTTTTAGTCATACAACAAGCGGTAGTTTTTTTCCTGAGTAATGACGATGCAGTATTTCACGGATTTGTGACTTACTTCAAGGTTAAATGATAGCGAAGTTTCGGTTAAAAAAATAAGCATTACATAACAAACTAAAAGAAGCCAAGAAACACGTTTTCTCAGAGCAGAAACATTGCAAACGTTATATCAAGGTGCAAGATGCCCTCGTGTGTATGTTCATACGCATGTAACCTTTTACGTCAGCATAAACTTAAAACCACAGGTAAACCTTTAACAGTAAAAATATTTGGCATTCTAACCGTTCACCGCCACCATCACCACCACCACCGACGCAAATTTACTCCGGGACCCGAAAGGCACCATTGAGATGACACACATCAAAAATGCATACAAACTGGCACAATAACACGCACGGATAAGTCCAGCAAGACAAAGCGGTCGTTTAATATATATATATATATATATATATATATATATATATATATATATACGTACCCTTTCCACATTGTGAATAAAGGGAAAATCAGGCATCCACCCGTTCGTAGCAATTGCTACAAAGGAAACCCATATGGGTTCCTCGAAAGAAAAGCCTCATAGTTGAAGAAAAATTCGTCCTGGTCCGGGACTCGAACCCGGGACCACCGCCTTTCCGGGGCAGCCGCTCTACCATCTGAGCTAACCAGGCGGCTAGCAGATGGCAGGGCGAAGTCGAATTTGTCGACAACACGAAGCAAAGGCAAGAGTTTGACTCTTGCCTTTGATTTAACTCTTGCCTTTGCTTGCCTTTGAATGGTTTGATTTAACTCTTGCCTTTGAATGGGCATAGAGCCCATTCTACTAAAGTAACAAGATCTCTCGTCTCTGTAGCCTGCACGTCCCAACTGAATCTGTTCCACAGGTTATAATGCACGACAGTTATCCCAATATGGGTTGGTGGTCCGTCCAAGGCGGTACAGGTGGTTGTTGGGGAATGTGGCGTTTAGACAAAGCTGATTTGGAAGTCTTTATTTTTAGAACAAGGTCTATCGAGTGGAGAATTGGATTGTGTACACTCCAGCATGAACAACACACGGACGTAGACAGAAAGGACGGGACACAGCACTCTGTCCCGTCCTTTCTGTCTACGTCCGTGCATAATTTGCGGTGAAATGTACAGGATGCCATGCCCAACTGTCTGTCCTTTTGAGGAATGGATGTTGAAGCGACAGGCTACACAAACGATCCCTTTCCGTGTGGGCATATATGTTTTCAGTTGATGGTGCGTTAGATTTCGTAAACTATATTAGGCGAACATTTCTTAAATATAAGCCTCTCCGGCCAACGAGATCCACTTTTTCATTTACGTATATGCCGCATTTACAATGTTGAAGAGCATAGGCACAACACATTTTGTTATTGCGTCGGCGCGTTTCTATTCAATGCGACTCTGGAGAAGTACACGAAGACCATATATTAGGCACTGTAGTGGTTGTCGACGCTGTGAGATATTGTTACGTAGGAAGACGCAGACGAAAAGCTATGTACAAATATATTTACAAGGAAAATACGCTGCGCTTGGCCAAGAGGCAACAGCCCGCGCTAGCTTCTAATCGTCGTCGTCGTCTTCACGCTGCTGGCCTTTCGTGATCGCGCATATTGTGCCGTAGCACTACCCCCGGCTGCAAAAGCGCCGTCCCGGAGCGACTAAAGATCGGACTCGGAAGCAGTGTAGTAGGCCTTGAGCCTACTGACGTGTACGACATCACTAGATGCCACAGGAGAGGACGAGGTTGAGGCCACAGGAGCAATTTCGTAAGTCACAGGCGTCACCTGGCGCAGCACGCGGTAGGGCCCTGTGTATCGCGAAAGGAGCTTCTCTGAAAGTCCGACGTGACGAGAGGGCGACCACAGGAGCACGAGCGCACCAGGTGAAAACTGTACGTCACGATGGCGGGCGTTGTACTGACACTGCTGAGTGGTCTGTGAGGCCGTCAGTCGAGCACGGGCAAGCTGGCGTGCATGGTCAGCGAGGGCGATGGCGTCGCGCGCATACTCGCTTGTTGAGACCGCAGCAGGAGGAAGTGCCGTGTCTAGGGGCAAGGTAGGTTCGCGACCGTACAGTAGATAAAAGGGAGAAAATCCGGCGGTGTCGTGCCGGGAAGAATTGTACGCAAATGTTACGTAAGGAAGAGCAATGTCCCAGTCGTGGTGGTCCTTGGAAACGTACTTGGCCAGCATATCGGTAAGAGTACGGTTTAACCGCTCTGTCAGGCCATTGGTTTGAGGATGGTATGAAGTAGTCAGTTTGTGTTGAATGGAGCAGGAACGCACAATGTCAGCGATAACTTTCGAGAGGAAGTTTCGACCACGGTCAGTAAGCAGCTGTCGCGGGGCGCCATGAAGCAAGATAATGTCACGCAAGAGAAAGTCCGCGACGTCAGTGGCGCAGCTGGTAGGGAGAGCCCGAGTGATAGCGTATCGGGTGGCGTAATCAGTCGCGACGGCTACCCATTTGTTCCCAGAAGATGACGTGGGAAAGGGACCGAGCAGGTCTAATCCAACACGAAAGAACGGTTCCACAGGGACGGTGATCGGCTGGAGATGACCGGCAGGTAGCACCTGAGGTGTCTTCCGACGCTGGCAGGGATCACAGGCAGCAACATAGCGTCGAACGGAGCGAGCGAGACCAGGCCAATAGAAGCGGCGGCGGACGCGGTCGTACGTGCGGGTTACCCCAAGATGTCCTGAAGTGGGTGCGTCATGCATCTCAAAGAGCACAGTCTGTCGTAGCTGTTTTGGCACGACAAGAAGAAGGTCAGAGCCGTCAGGGAGGAAGTTCCTTCGATACAGAATGCCACCCTGGAGGACATATCGGCGAACGGATGCGTCGGTAGGTGTAGAGCGCAGACGCTCGATAAGTGCTCGCAGCGATAGGTCTCGGTACTGCTCATCGGCGATGTTACCGAAGGCAGAGACAGAGAAAATGCCGTTGGCGCTACTACTGTCGGCGTCGTCAGGCTCGTCGACCGGGTAGCGAGACAGGCAGTCAGCGTCCTTGTGTAGTCGGCCAGATTTATAGGTGACAGTATACGAATATTCTTGGAGGCGTAAGGCCCAGCGACCAAGTCTTCCTGTAGGATCTTTCAGTGAGCATAACCAGCAAAGCGCGTGATGGTCTGTGACAACGGAAAAGGATCGGCCATATAAGTATGGGCGGAATTTCGCAACCGCCCAAACTAGGGCCAGACACTCACGCTCAGTGATGGAATAGTTGCGCTCCGCGGGTGAGAGGAGCCTGCTGGCGTAAGCGATAACACGGTCGTGGCCACGCTGGCGTTGTGCCAGTACTGCTCCAATTCCGTGACCGCTGGCATCAGTACGGACTTCGGTAGGCGCAGAAGGATCGAAATGGGCCAAAACGGGAGGCGTTGTGAGAATGTCGATTAGATGAGAGAATGCAGAGGCCTCGTTATCGCCCCACTGGAAAGGAGCGTCTTTTTTCAAAAGGTCGGTTAGTGGTCGTGCTATGGCGGCGAAATTTCTCACGAAACGGCGGAAGTACGAACAAAGGCCGATGAAGCTGCGCACATCCTTGACACACTTCGGAACAGGGAAGTGCGTAACAGCATGGATCTTGCCTGGGTCCGGTTGCACTCCGTTCGCGTCAACGAGATGTCCAAGGACGGTAATCTGGCGACGGCCGAATTGGCACTTCGATGCGTTGAGTTGCAGACCGGCTCGCCGAAAAACGTCCAGGACTGCTGAGAGGCGCTCGAGGTGCGTAGCGAACGTTGGGGAGAATACGATAACGTCGTCCAAGTAGCACAGGCACGTGGACCATTTGAAACCGTGAAGAAGGGAGTCCATCATGCGTTCAAAAGTGGCAGGGGCGTTACATAGACCAAACGGCATCACTTTGAATTGATAAAGACCGTCGGGTGTGACAAAAGCAGTCTTCTCGCGGTCGAGATCGTCCACGGCAATCTGCCAGTAGCCGGAGCGAAGGTCAATAGAAGAGAAATAGCGAGCACCGTGGAGGCAGTCAAGGGCGTCATCAATCCGAGGTAGGGGATACACGTCCTTTTTGGTAACCCTGTTAAGGTGCCGATAATCCACGCAAAAGCGCCATGAGCCATCCTTCTTTTTGACCAGTACTACAGGTGACGCCCATGGACTATATGATGGTTCAATAATGTTCTTGGCAAGCATTTTGCGAACTTCTGCGTGAATAACTTGACGCTCAGCTGGTGACACTCGATACGGGCGGCGATGAATAGGAGGGGCATCGCCGGTATTAATGCGATGTTTGACAGCTGTAGTTTGGGCTAAAGGACGATCGTTAAAGTCAAAAATATCGTGGTAGGAAAACAGAACGCGGTAGAGTTCACGAGCGTGCTCGGAGGGCAAGTCGGGGGCAATCATTTTCCGTAAGTCAGCGATGGTACAATTTGCCGACTGCGATGGTAGAGGAGTATCGGATGAAGTGTCGTCTACTGCAATGGATGCTACTGAGTGATCCTCGAATGAACAAAGCTGGGCCAAAGACATCCCACGTGGCAGCACTTGTGTGGTCAAGCCAAAGTTGACCACTGGCAGGCAGACGCAATTCGCCGTAATAGATAAAACTGTATGGGGTACTGTGATCCCATGTGTAAGGAGGACGTCTTGCATAGGAGCCGCGATGTAGTGACCGTCGGGGACTGGTGGGGATGACACTAGGTCAACGTAGGTCAGTGCCGAAGGTGGCAAGCGAACGAAGTCGGCGGAACTGAGGCGACTGGGGTGTGGTTCAGCAGGATCCAGAACAGGCAGGTCAAGGCGGAGAGTACTGGCGGAACAATCGATGAGAGCAGAATGTGCGGAAAGGAAGTCTAAGCCGAGGATGATGTCGTGGGGACAGTGGGCGATGACTGTGAATAGCACGATTGTTGAGCGATCGGCGAAGGAGACGCGGGCGGTACACATACCAATTACGGGGGCTGTTCCGCCATCGGCGACACGGACAACAGGCGTCGTGGCGGGCGTGATAATTTTCTTGAGCCGGTTACGAAGGTCAGCGCTCATTACGGACAAATGCGCCCCAGTGTCTATGAGAGCAGACACAGAAACACCGTCGACTTGCACGTCAAGAAGGTTCAGATGAGTGGGCAAAGTCAGTAGAGGATTTGGCGGCGTAGGGAGCAATGCAGCGTCACCTCGAGGCGCTGCATCGTCTAGTTTTCCGGCTGGGAGCGGCGTCCGAAGGGAGTCGGCGAATAGGAGCGACGGGGCTGGGGAGAGCGAGATTGTCGTCGTTGGGGCGAAGGCGAACGAGAATAGGGGCGGTTCGTTGCAGGAGAATCAGTGGCGGCATTATCGGAGCGTGCGGCATAGGGACGAGAATGGCCACCTGAGGGGCGAGAGTAGGCAGTATAAGTAGGCCGGCTCCGGGAACTCCAGCGACTACGACAGTGCCGAGAAATGTGCCCGATTCGATGGCAGTGGAAACAAATAGGCTTGTCGTCAGCAGTGCGCCATTCAGATGGGTTGCGGAAACGTGGTGGGTAAGAAGATGCGGGACGGGGCGAAATCGAAGAAGCCGGGCGGGTATTAGGGCGATGGGCCGAGCAGATGGTGTGAAGACCCATGTTTTCAAACTCCTGGCGGACAACTGCCTGGATCAGTGAGACCGTGACTGCAGATGTGTTGGTGGGACTGGAGTCGAAGGCAGCCGGATAGGCGGCCTCGATCTCACGCCGGACGATCCTGGTAACATCGGCAGTGTTGTTGGGACGAGGAGCGTCGGCACAGGAAGATGTCGCTGGGGTGTTGGGCAGACGGGCAAACTGCTGGTCAATACGTCGGCTTTTGGCGAGTTCCAGGCGGCGGCACTCTCTTATAACAGCATCCACCGTCGCTACGTTGTTGCAAACGAGCAAGTTGAAGGCGTCATCGGCAATGCCCTTGAGGATGTGGGAAACCTTGTCTGACTCAGTCATGTGGGTGTCAACTTTGCGGCACAGAGCCAAGACGTCCTGAATGTACGTGACATAGGGCTCTGTTGACGTCTGCACACGGCCGGAAAGCGCCTTCTGCGCGGCAAGTTGTTGACCGTAGGGGTTGCCGAACAAGTCTCGAAGTTGTGTCTTAAGTGAATCCCAACTGGTGAGCTCATCTTCGTGCGTGCGATACCAAACTCGAGGTGTGCCACCGAGGTAAAAGACTACGTTGGCGAGCATAATAGTAGGGTCCCACCGGTTATTGCGGCTGACGTGTTCATACAGGCTGATCCAGTCATCGACGTCTTCCCCATCTTGGCCCGAGAATACGCCAGGATCACGGGGAGCGGGGAGAGTGATGTAGGTCGTCGAAGTGGCAGCAGGTGTCGGAGCCGGCGGAGTCGGGTTGTCGTCGCCGGGAGCCATGAAGGAAGGCTCGACGTACCGTCCACTGCGAAGCTCCGTGACGAGGTACAGGGAACGTCCACCTCCACCAGATATGTTACGTAGGAAGACGCAGACGAAAAGCTATGTACAAATATATTTACAAGGAAAATACGCTGCGCTTGGCCAAGAGGCAACAGCCCGCGCTAGCTTCTAATCGTCGTCGTCGTCTTCACGCTGCTGGCCTTTCGTGATCGCGCATATTGTGCCGTAGCAATATGACAGGGGTATGGCAGATGAATCAGCCACACATCCGAAGAATTCAACTCAACATGCGTGCTTTTGGTTTGCCTGTTCAACACGTAGACAGCTAGGTATGCGTACGGTATTTGAGCGTCGAGAATTACTTTCGATACGTTTCTTTTTTCTTTTTATTTCGTAAGAGTGACAGAGAAGTCTGACATGCGTTGCGGTGTGGCGATCAGCGACCCCCAATGCACGCCGTCGTTTGACCGTTAAGTGGACCGCGCAGCGATTAAGCGCGCAGCAACGGCCTTAGCGGTGTCAACGGTTCCGGTGACCGGTGGCCCACCGAACGCTCTCACTTGCTCTGTTTATTGTCCAATCGTTTCCCCACCCTGCAAGGTTCGTTGTCCGCGCGCCGCAGCATGCGTCTCCTGTTCGCCATCACAGGGACGGCGCTCCCGTGGTACAACCTGGATTGCAACAAAGAGGGTGACGGGGTCGTTTTGCCCTTCAGCAGCGAACGTGTGAGCCAGTGGTCCTCCTAATTTCGAGCATAGCGGTAACCTGCGGCGCATTTATATATCTCGCCAATAGTTCAAAGCCCCCAAACTGCGGCGTCTCATACAGTGTACGCGTGACAGTAAAGACCAGGATTTCATTTCACTCGTCAGAGTTAGCGAGACGGCGTGCTCCTGGAGTATTTTAGAGGAAAGGTACCAAAGGCTTGAATTTGGCGCCTGTCTCCTTTGTCGCCATCGTTTCTTCTGTGATCTTCGCGAGTTCAACGGCTTTCTTCTCCGCGGCGGTGGCCTGTCTTCACGGTGACTAAGCTCCGCTTCGTGCGCCTTCCAGGAGGAACTCTGAGTTGACTCCTCGCGACACGCCGTAGCGAGACCCCGCGAGCAGCTGGCTCGCGTGTCTCAAACAACGAGGCGTGGAGAACAACAGCCAGCGGAACGAAGGGTGACGAAAAGAAAAAAACAACAATAACGTAAACTGAAACAGTGCACTCGCGTGTCGCCCGGTGGTTGCCCTTGTCCGAGGCCATAGCTCAAGCGCTCTGAATTTGACGGCGGCGGCTGTGTACAGCAGACGAGGATTTCGCAGCCTGCGACGTAGTCACCTGTCGCTTTCAATGTTTACATTCCCTGCTTTTTTTTTTTTTTTTTTCGTTAGCCGTCACAGACATTCCCCTCCCTCCCTCTCCCCTCTTTCCCCCTGCCTTGTTTCTTCCGTATACGGCAGTCCAGAATTTAACATTACACTTCCACAGGCAGGTGAACTCTGCGTTGGGGGAAGGGAACTTTTCCAAGAGCAGGAATCTTTCCGCTAGAGAAAGCGCCACTGATGCAGGCCTGTCAGCACCATCATTGAATTCCTTGAATGCCCATTCTGCTTCTGTAAATAACATGTGCCCCTCACAAGCGCGAACGTGTGAGCGTGTATTTGTTTTCTCACCCTGATACTTTTATCCCTCGCCACATCAGGAGTAGCATGCCAAGTCTGTCGTTGCGCTAACCGCTCCTGTTATCATTAAAGTCTCTCTCTGCCTCTCTCTCGCGATGGTATATGCTACCGCCGTTATATAAGTACACAACAAGCCTGCATGCATCAATCACAGCAAAGCGGCAAAAGAAGACCAAAATTTGGAATAGACGGGCAGTGTGCTGCAAATACATCGGGTAACGCTAGAATGTGGGCTAGCTTCGCGCTTTTCTTGAACGGCATTTTCGTCCAGACGCTGTACAGACGGCTGACCTTGCAAGTGTTTCTTTTGACTGCCTTTCGTTCCGACTCCCTCTCTTTCTTCGCCCTCTGTTTCGATTGCAGGATTATGCAGCTATTGCCATCGACAATTGACGAAGGACTTCCAGGTCTCTGCACAGTTGTTGACCACTTCTCAACTCTAGCTTTGACGCGTTGCGGGCAGTTTTCAAATCGAAGCTTTCTTTGCCTACCGTCCGGGTTTTGAGGTGGCTGCTCTTTGCTGCTGGGTCGGTCGGTATCTAAGCGGACATGTTTCTCGATACACGCAGTTTTTTTTTAGATGCACCAAATTTTTAAGAATGGCCTGTGGAATATCGCGCAATTCTCGCCCTTGATCCAAATTACTCTATGAGGCAGCCGATTACTTCAACGAGAAACCAAAATGGCTACCTGAAAAGTTAAACTATCGGGCTAATTAATTTTTAATTGCCTTACAGCTCATATTTCAATCTACGGATCGTAGCTAGTGAGTATGCAAGGCCACGTCGACATAGAACAAATTCTCACAACTACGCCAGTTCTGAGATATTCATTTTCAAAGTTTCTAAAGTGTCCAAACGCGTTGGCGTTCCAAATACTTTTGTGCTTCAATGCATAAATCATCCTTTTCTGTAAAAAGTAAGTGGAAGAACAGTGAATTTTTACCGCCAGTTTTAGGTCGCATATCTCGAAACCTGTGTCATCTCCAGAGAGAGAGAGAGAGAGAGAACGATAAATGAAAGGCAGGCATGCTAACCAGGACTGAGCTCGAGTGGCTACTCTACACTGGGGTAAGGGAAAGGGGAAGGAAAGTTTTAGAGAAGAGGAAGTCTACTGTGAATATCGCCGACGCAGTAACAGTTTCCTGCTCGATATCACTGACGGTGACTCAGTCCGGTAGCTATCAAAAATCATAGCAGCGCTTTTTGGCCTTTCGTAGCTGCGATATGAGATGCCACGGTACCAAGATCTTATATTTCGTTTTATGTCGACATGCCTTGCACATTCACTAGCTGCAATTCGTAGATAGAAATGTGTGCCGTAAAGTAATTAAATAAAACTTTAATTAGCTTAACTGTATTAATTATTCAATTAAGCATTTTGATTTCTCGCAGAAGTAGTAGGCCGCCTCATCGAGTAATTTAGATCAAGAGTCAGAGTTGTGCTATGTGCCACAGGCAATTTTAAAAAATTTGGTACGGTTGAAAAAAAAGAAGACGTCCTGCATATACTAAGGTTATATGTGCGCCGAATGAAAGTACAATCAAACGGTCTTATATTACCCGTGTATGTTGATGGACAAAGTGGTGCCAGAAAGCGAACTTCGGTTCTGCGCAATAAAAATAAATTTACACATGATACCTAAACGTATGATGCCGGTTGATACGTATCTCTAAAGGGTACATACCTCTTAAGGGAATAGCGCATTTCATTTAAAGGATTCTTTGATTTATGATATTCTATGGTTTAGCCATTCGGTATGCACCACTGGATGTAGGGCTATTCTTGGCCAATCCTCCAGAATAGGTATGTGCCACCGTGACACTTATATGTACGGAATCCTAAGTACTTCTCTACGCATACACCTGACGTCGCGATTCTTCCATCTGCAAGCGTCGTGTAGGCATCGCCTTCGTCATTGTGGCGTCGCTGCGCACACGCCTCAAGTGCACTGAGCATCCGCCTATGCTTTGGAGTTTGCATTTCGGCATGTAGCTTTCTAAGCGGCGCACTACGTAAGTACAAGCATTGCACAAGTGTATAAAGCTGTGAATATTATGGTGGGTAAACATAAACATGGCGTGAGGTTACACGTTGCGTAGGATGCAAGTAAACACAATTGCGCATGTCGCCGTCAGTTGTATAGCATTTCACTAACCTCTTCACTAAAGCTTGGTGTTGGCATTGAAGGAAACCAGGCGGCAGGCATTGGCGACTGCGGCGCACAATTTGGGTGCATTGACCCCTGCTGAATTTTCGCTATCAAAAGTCAAGCGCTTTTTATCTAGACTACGTCAAAAACATAGTGAAGCCATGTGGCTTGATGCCAAGGCAAAGTCATCTCTCCTACCAGATGTTTCTGCGAATACCAAGTAATTCTTAAAGATCACATGTCGGGGATAGCGCAGTTCTAATCTCTGAGCTGCATTGCTCAAACAGGCGGTCATGTTTTGCACGTGAAATCGAAATGCATAATCGACCGATTAACAAAAATGTACTTGTTATGTTCTTTACTAATTACCTTACCGCACATATTGCGACTTAATATTGCTGTCGGTGGGATCACAAGACGCATTGAATTGGAACCAATTTTCATGATGACACCAGTTTCGAGATATTAATTTCGGAACTTTGCGAAGAGATATATTGGCGGTCCAGTTGCTTTCGTTCTTCAATGCATAAAAAGTAAGTGGAACGAGTGATTTTTACTGCTATTCTGATGGTGAATATCTAGCAAATGATGCCATCCACGACAGTGAATTTTTACTGCTACTTTGATGGCAAATAGCTAGCAAATGATGCCATCCACGAATTCTTTTCAAGGGAGTATTCCTTGCAGGCTCGCCAGCTATAATCTGTAAATTACATTTAGTTAGAAACCTAATTAGTGAATTTATGTAAATTATTCGATTATGCATTTCAATTTCTCGTGCAAGTAATACCCGCCTCTTTGAATTGACCAGCTCGATGATTATAATTGCGCTATCTGCCCACAGGCGATTTTTAAAATATACTTCAACACTTCGTAGAATCGCCTGGCATACAGGATTGGCCAGTTTTAGCACTTCACAACATAACAACGCACGAATCTCACTTGTGACACGCTCATACATCGACTCCGCCTGGAGGTGGCCTACACATCTTGCCGCTTACGTTGGATCAAGAAGAGGCCGTCCGCTGCTTGCCTGCGCTGTTTAACACCGCAGATGCGTCATACGCTCACAGAATGTCTGCAATGCGAGCGCCATCGAGAGACGCTGCGCAGCCGCTTCAATCGGCTGGACAGGCGTCCTTTTCCTGGCGAGGAGGAGGCATTTGGACCTCGGTCGTGCTCAAGCAAACAAAGACGCTGTGTCACAGCTCTTCGTGATTTTGTGACAGATAGGGACTTTGTGCAGTCTCTTTGAAAGACAATTCATTGCGAACTTGCTCACTATCTGACTTTGTACACGTTTATATGAACTTGTAATATTTATATGTACTTTATACGTCACCACGTTTTTCCTTGTCCACCGTGACTTTACAGATCGAGACTTTACAACGCCCAACTGTGACCTGGCGCTAGCGTATCACCGACATGCCGCGCTCTATATTGTTTAACAGGCTTCACTTCACGTAGTTAATGGATACCACTGTCTCCGCTATTTTTCCCTACTTATTTTCATTCTCCTTTATAAAAAAAATGATTTATTTATTTCATACGTTCTTAATGGCTGGAGCTTATTTTTGATGATTGGTGTCCCTTAGGTGGCACATTTTCCCAGTGCTCCCCATTTGTTGAACAACAAAATCCTTCACTTCACACAGATTCTAACACGTCAGTTGGATCTGCATATCCCCCCCTCCCCTCACCCCACCTCCTTTTTCACCTTTTCTCCAGTGTCGTAGATCAACACAATTACGGGGCGGAACGTAATATTTCGGTGGCTCTGTGACCGCAGGTTCGAGGTTAAAAGCTAACTGCAACAAAATTGCATCTTTGCTAAACTGGGTTATGCTATATATGCAATGGAAGCATTGTTAGCAAAGCTGCAGGAGTGCTAATTGTCTCATTTTCTTATTGCAGCGTTTAAATAGAATCTAAGGAGACGGTGCGTGCACCTTGTGGTTAGCGGATACGACGCACATTTCAGAGCATCGCCTCCGAGATTTGCAGCGGCCACGGGTGCCACCCACTTTCGGAGGTCATGCTGAGGTACTGCGCTGGTTCTCACCGTTCCGAGTTCTGCGTCATTTCCTGTGTGCAATAGAGGTGGCGTTTCTTTTCTCAGCTTCGACATCAGAAACGTCTATTTTTTCCGAGCTTATTGATTTTGCACTCGTGATTTTACACTCGTATTTCAAGTATAATTTTTTGCGAGAGGCCGCTTTATTCTTGTTTCTACGCTATAATAAGCTAACCTTTTACGCGGTCCAAAACTGCGTTGCATTCAATAATTTTTTTGTCCGTCAAAAATCGTTCGGAGAAACCTTCGTACGGGGTCGCCTGTTCTTTCACTGGCAGGTTTCGGAGCAATCGCTACAACCACCGCACAGACTGCAAAGCCCTACAGTTGCGCCATGGGCTTGTATGGCACAGCATGGCACGTAAGCGCGTCCGGTTCTCCACTGCACGTTATTGTCGGCGAGGCGTCACTTCAACTCGCAGAGGCGGTTGTGGCGATTTCTTGCTTTTCTTCTCCACGTGTGGAGACTGATGAGTTTGTAACGGATAATAGGCGGCACGCTGCAGCGTTACGGAACGGACCGAAATCTGTGTTCCACAATGCTTACTTCTACTCGCGGACAACTTTCTGTGGCAATTTTAGAAGAGCGTATACATCCAAGCCACACCCATGAGTTGGTGGACGCTGACTACATTGTGGGCCCTTCGCGCGCTTTTGTGCTCGTTGCGCGTTCTTTTCTAGGCACGGCCGTTGACATCCCCTAACGCTTGGGCACGCTCATCTAAATCACTCTGATGAAGAGAAAGCTACGGTGGCAAAGCGCCCACGAGCAAGAGAGCTTCGGAAAAAAAAAAAATAGGTACCCAGTTTCACTCGCGTTACCGTATGCTGGGGAGGAGAAAGGAAAAGAAATATCTCGTATTTACTACTGCAAAGTAAGGCAAAATGCGCTAGCAGAAAGCAAAGAAAAAGCTACCCTAATTCATTCTCTTCCAAAGAATCGAAAACTTGTAAAATTCGGCGGGATTGTTTGGCGCAGCGATACATGGGCGTAAGGTCAGCCCCTGTAGCTAACTTTTCATTGCGAAATAAAGTTGTCCGCGAGTATATCGTGTAACCGGTCTTGGAAAAGAAATATTTATTTGTTTGCTTACTCCTTCATATTTTATACAAGAATAAAAAAAAAGATACGACTCGGCTTTTTTTGCCTCGCCGCCCAGCGAATGCTTCGTCTACCTGACATAGTGAATTAGTACTGCTTCCGGCGCAAGCACTGTCGGACTAGTAAAATATTCCTTCCTCGGTTCTAACCTCGTGCGTAGAAACGAGTAATTTCCGCTCTCAGCGCGTGCGGTGTAGGCGATCGGCTTTCCTGCGGAACTCGACGGGGATGTTGGAATGGAGCCGCGGGTCATCGCTGCGTGTGGGAGTCACTGTAACGAAGGAAGAGCCTGAAATGAACGGTGAAATAAAATAATAGAATGCGACAGGGAAATATATTTGGACATTCCGCTCTCCGGGGCTTCAGAAAAGAATAAATGAATTGATCAAATCTGAGACGAAGCCAATTACTGTCGTCGGGATAACGCAGTAAATTTCCACCTCGAAGTACAGGAAGCACCTCGTCCAAATGCACTAAAGTCAGATCTGTTATTTTTTTAAAGCGATAACTTTCGTTGGCTTTTTCCCTCGCTTTTAGTATGTCAGTTACTGGCCGTCTATGTGACCTTGAGGGCGAACCTAACCCACGCCTAGGAGCGAATATATATATATATATATATATATATATATATATATATATATAACTGCGCAATCAAACAGCTTCAGCTCCTCTAATCTAAATACATGGGAGAGGAGAAATCGTTTTTCTCAGCAACTACTGCCCCAAATATGTTGCGGTTCGTTGTATTAAAAAGAAAAAAAAATGGCATATTTTGAGAAAACAATACTATCCTGTTTACAACTCTGTAACTAATCACTAAACTGTCAATTTCAGCTAATAGCACATGTAATCAACAGCCTATTGTGTCCACTGCAGGACGAAGGCCTCTCCCTGCGATCTCCAATTACCCCTGTCCTGCGCCAACCCATTCCAACTAGCACCTGCGAATTTCCTAAATTCCTCGACTGCGTTTCCCTTCTCTCGGCACCCATTCTGTAACCCTAATGGTCCACCGGTGATCTGACCTACGCATTGCATGACTTGCCCAGCTCCGTTTCTTTCTCTTAATGTCATTTAGAATATTCGCTATCCCTGTTTACTCTCTAATTCACACTGCTCTCTTCCTGTCTCTTAACATTACGCCTAACATTCTTCGTTCCATCGCTCTTTGCGCGGTCCTTAACTTGTTTTCGAGGTTTTTGTCAGTCTCCAACTTTCTGCCCCTTATCTTAGCACCGGTAGAACGCATTGATTGTAAACCTTCTTTTCAACGATAGGTGTAAGCTTCCACTCAGGATCTGACAGTGTCTGCCGTATGCCCTCCAACCATTTTTAGCTTTCTGTAAATTTCCTTCTCATGATCAGGGTCCCCTTGAGTAATTGACCTAGGTAAAAGTACTCTGTCACAGACTGTAGAGGCTGACTGGCGATCCTGAACTCTTGCTCCCTTGCCGGGCTTTTCATCGTTATCTTTGTCTTCTGCATATTAATCTTCAACCCTACTCTTACGCTCTCTTTGTAGAGGTTCTTAATCATTTGTTGCAACTCGTCCCCAGTGTCGCTGAACAGGGCAATGTCATTTGCAAATCGAAGGTTGCTGAGATATTCGCCATTGACTCACACTACTAAGCCTTCCCAGCTTAATAGCCTGGACACTTCCAAGCACGCAGTAAATAGTATAGGAGAGATTGTGTCTCCTTTTTTTAAATTTAGCAATGTTTTAAATTCTTGTAAAAAGATCGGGCCTAAATCAAAATTTCGCTTCCAACAGTCACTAAAATTTAAATTTGTCTCTAAAATGTAACAAGTTTTATTAAAATCGGCTCAGGTGCTATCTCAGAAAAGCATTCCGGCGTTTTACATGTAACTGAATAGGCGGCGTTGGTGTTGGGTCCGAGACAGCCTGAGCTAAAGCTTCCTCTTAAGAAGAAAAAGCAAACATTTAGTGTTGAAGATGCTTTCACAATTTGTATTTATTAATTAAACGATGGCATTTTTGGTGATATTGGTGATATTTACATAGACTTCAGGTTTTGTTTGTAGAATCTGAGCTAACCATTAAACATTATAATGTACGCGAGGTATAGTTTGCCCAGACAAGTCTTTGCTTAATATTAAGATTACATTTGAGGATATATTTCTATGCAGTGCCAAACGCCTGCCTACTACATATTTAAATGGCATGCTACGCTTCAAGGTCATTTAACGCAACTGGGAATAGATAATGGGATCGCCACTGATGCGTCAATGAATGAGGAGAAAGCGGACGGGGGTGTTTTCTCGTAGTCACTATCCTGCTCATATGCATTACGCCTTCAGGATATTACGCCTTCAGGATATTACACCCATATTTATGGCAGAAAGACCGGCCACTAGCTTAGTTCTAAGAAAACTTCCTTTAAATTATTCAACAGTAGTTATAGTGACTGATTCACTGTCAGTATGCACATCGTTCACTTCGTCTTCAAGTACTCCTGTAGATAATACATTTAAATCATTAATCCCTCCAAACTTAAGTCTGGTGCGACTGCTATGGTTTCCAGGCTATCGCGGTATATTCCTGGATGAATTGGCTGACACACTTGCGTCGACATCTGCGTCTATGGACCAGCTTTGTTCGTTTTGCCTAATTCGGCTTATATCACTGCGGATAGGTTTAGAATATTTCCTCTATTCCAAGATTCCACAAAAGCAACAGTCCTAACGTTAGAATTTAATGATTCGTTTTTTTTACGTGGGACAATAAATTGTGTCGCACACGCACACGTAAATAACGAAATTACGCTGCCGCATCCTACCATTAAATCTTTACCTGTACAGGTCTGGACTGGCACCGTCCCTTCTGTCTCGTATACCTGCCGGGAACCTGAAAACATTGATCACTTTCTAGTAGCATGCAGTCTATTTAGAAATCAAAGGAAAAAATTCGAATTTTCATTCCGAAAATAAGGTATACTTTAAATACTCATATATACTCATTATTGGGCTTTAACCACAGGAACATCTGCATGGCCATCTGTTACTACCTCTGTGAAACAAGAAGGCTACCATGTTAATTCTCGAAATCAATAATTGGATAGCTCATTCAATCGCCGATTGTGTGTTAGAAATTATTCTAATACCACCAAAAATACCACAATATTTGCTGTTTATGCATAGTTACAGTTAATTTTATTTCTGTGTGTGTCAAGTAAATCTACTTCATAATTGTCATAAAAATTCTACTTCACCCTGACTTACTTTTTTGTTTAAGCTTTTTTCTCTCCCCCTTCCCTTTAACTTTAAACCGCCGTCTTCTTGGCCAGTCCCCCGTAGCGAGTAAGCGACACAGGTGAAGGAACAAGCAAGCAAGCAAGCTTTGGCGCTCCCTCGTGCCCTGCCTTGCTCTGTATCAGCCACTTCCCCTTACCCCAGTGAGGAGTAGAAGGCTATGGAGACACGCTCTCGAGGCCGACCTCTCCTCCTTGCTCTTCATTAAAATATGCTCCTCCTCCTCTTCATCGTGCAAGCCAGCGCTTTGAGACTATTGGTGCGTTAATCGCGTCGCATAGCAACAACTTACTCATAAAAGGTGAGTGCGTGCATCCTGTACTCTAAATGTAATCCAATGCAATCTAAAGTTAACTTATGGAATGCGTTAATTGCCGAAATTCGCTGCGATGTGGTGATCTGGCGCGTTTCTACGAGATCGATCACATAGTTTTCAACACGTTTTCAACACGTTTTAATGCTTACTAGAACTTCCACTTGTACTGCAAGGCACGCTACGGTGTCTCTATAGGACGCGTTCGTCACTGAAATCTGCAATGCGTGCTCTCGTCGTAATGCACCATTTTGCCTTGCTGACATTGAAAGCTTCGCTTTTCCCGATTTTCAATATGCGTGGGATCTGCATAATTGTTTTTTTTTTTGTTATTGCGTCGTATAGAGGTGCCTGCTTCTTCTCTGCTCCGACGTGCGATAACGACAGAAGAACTCTGAAAAGAACAAAGCCATAGCGATAAAAGCGCATGCACTCGGGACAAGTTTTCGCGAACACTTCGCAAATAGTGTGAGGCAGGCCACAAATTCACAAGTCGGAATGCAAGCTCATTGCCGTCAGTGTGAAAAAAAAAAGGGGGGGGGGGGAGGAAGAAGAAAAAGACGTAGCCTACAGACCGGCACAATGCAAGAACATAAAATTAACACTGAACATGCAAGAACACATCCTTGGTATCATGGATCTGTGGAACCACAAGTGTAGCAAACGTCGATGCACATGCCTGAATAAATACCAAAGAAAGTAATAGAAAAATGAACAGCTTCCAAGTTATCTTAGAAGCTGCAATATCTTCCGAAATTTTCGTTTCTTCTGGAAATACACCCGCCGTGGTTGCTCAGTGGCTATGGTGTTAGGCTGCTGAGCACGAGGTCGCGGGATCGAATCCCGGCCACGGCGGCCGCATTTCGATGGGGGCGAAATGTGAAAACACCCGTGTACTTAGATTTAGGTGCACGTTAAAGAACCCCAGGTGGTCGAAATTTCCGGAGCCCTCCACTACGGCGTGCCTCATAATCAGAAAGTGGTTTTGGCACGTAAAACCCCATAATTTAATTTAATTTTGGAAATATTAGAAATACGCGCATCGCCCGTGTTTGGGACGTTTATGTTCACCCCGTGCCCATGAGTTTCTAGAACGACAACGGTCTTTTTATCAAAGATCTGTAGTTCTCGTTACAGATTTTATGCGGCAGGCTGAATATTTGCCACAGTACAGAAGTGGGTGCCCTGCATCGTCATTGAATAATTCAGGGGATTGTTTATTTTCCTTGTATTGATGGGTAATTGCCTAAGTTACACTATATTATCTTTTTCTGCTCTCGCAGTTGAATGAAGTGGATCAAGGAAGTGCAAATAACTTCCTGTTTTTATAATGCGCCGTGCACCATGTGTTGCGCTTTAAAGACTCACGCGCTACATTCAACGAGCACGCAGCATCCGTCTAGTTGCAGTTACCGCAGCATCCACTGCACTAGCTCAATTAAATAAAATTAAGAAAGCTGCAATCACTGCAGACTACATATCTATGTAGTCTGCAGCTGCTATCTTCCGTGGTTCTCAGTTCAAGCCGAACAAAGTAACAGTGCACTGACAATCTTTAGTAGCGAGATTCGGCAACGCAGGAGGAATCAAAGTTTTCGCGTGTATAAAACGCTTTGAAACGCAAGTAAAGAAGTTAAAAGAAAGCGCAATAAAAGCATAAACATTCGGCGTTTGTGTCTAAATTAGGGAACTTAGCTGAGCGTCTGCATCCAGCAAAACAAAACAAAGAAAGAACGCCGTCATAACTCGTACATTCTTTCGCGGTCATGCGAATTTGTTTCTGCGGAGAAATGCTGACATCGTCCTTGCCGACGTCGTTTGCAGTCGTCCTTGCGACACTTGTGAAATTCTTTGACGCAGAGGATGAGCTCACCCTCTGTGCGAACTTGGCGGGGTGCTGCAGAAGGCGTCGTCCCGTTGTTAAACTCTCGAAGGAAAGATAATGAAGAGCACGAGTTGAAATCGCGAACTGCCGCGGAACTTTCCGTTGTACCACGTGGTCTTTGACGCAGCATGCTCAATGTATACGTGACAATGAATTCTCGGCTGGCGCTCTAGCGTAGGCAGCGTCAATTGTACGCGGCTGTAACGATCGCGGCCAGCTAAGTAGAGTAGCGAGATATTAGCCAAGCTTGTTGGTTGGTAGTTTGCACCCCTGACGTAGTGAATATGCGTACTAACGTGCATCAACCCACTGGTGTAAAAATGCGCCAAGTGTATTCACCTTAAGCGGCGGCTCATTCCAATGGTGGCGAAATGCAAAAGGGCTCGTGGTACATATATCAGCTACGTGGCATTTGCATATTTTTAAAGTTGACCCAAGTTAAGTGCAACACGCTGTATACTACTTTGCTTGTATTGCGATGGATGCACCGTCATGCCGTTGAGTTAGAAGCATTCTCAATCTGAACATTCCTTCTTCCCCTGCCCCCCCCCCCCCCCTTTTTTTTTTTCACGCCATAGGGTTAAGGGACCCGTGTCGCAAAAAATTCGATGTCGGCGCCGGACGTCGCTTGGCAAAAAGTTATTCCGGACCACAACCACGCAGGCCCTCCGCGTGGCTCAGAAGCGTTACTGAACTAATTGAATTATTCAAAGTAAAATACGTCAGAAAAATCGTAAAGTACGACCTAACCACAACCTACAGACATGATAGCGTCGGATTTTAATTTGAATATAAAAAAAAAAACATAATTCTGTTACCCGGAAACTCAAACACAAACCCCTTTTCCGAGCGGCGCTGCCCTCTTGGTTCCTTGCAACAACACCATCGCGCTTGCCTCCGCGCATCCACAAGAAAGCCGCGGTTGCCGGGAACCGTGACAAGCAGTGGATACCGTTTTCAGGGTCGCTGCGAGTGGACGCGCCACATATGGGCTCCTGCTTCAAAATCCACAGCGGCCGGACGTTTTGACCTGACACCCTCCATATCGCCATCATCGCATGCGCGAAGGTGAGCCGCTCATTTTGAGCCCAGCCGTTCGTCGCTATCCCGCCCAGGTCGGATTTTTCGGCCCTTTCTCTCTCTCCCTGGTGCACGCCGGAGCGAGGTCCGTTTATGGCATAGCGTCCGTGCCCCCCCCCCCCCCCTCCATAGCCCACGCAGCCATGGAGTATCAAGTAAATGGCACTGATATCGACCCCGCCGAAGTCCAAAACGGAGAATGGGAGACGGTCTTGCGTCTCCGCAACCAATACCGCCCGACGACTGCCGGTCACTCTCCCCCAACGGAACCCAACGGCGGCGACGGCCGCCCAACCGCCGAGACATGCCGAGCTGCGACGCCACCAGCTGCGTCTGCGCCTCTCCCGCAACACCCGCGGGGAGACCTCAAGATCGTAGCCCGACCACGCGGCGGTTTGGACGTGACCAAGGAGACCTCGCACACTTTGCACAGCAATCTGCGATGTGACGAAAATCTCCCTGCAGGAAGCGCTCGCCCAGGACCCGGTGCGACTGCATCCAACGACCAACACTTTCGCGATCAGCACTCCTGAGAAGGTTTGAGCTCGGGCTAATGCCCGAGTCACATCAATTCCCATCGGCACGAGCTCAACTCATGCTACCGCCTACCTCGCTCCGCCAGGTGATGCTGTCAATCATCATCACTTTCATCATCATCAAAGCGGTCAATAATCATCACTTTCGCCACCGGCCTTCTGGCCAAAGCTATCCGCTTCTGGGCGAGTATTCACACATGCTTTTCCCATCGACCCAAAATGGAGACATGTTGCAACTGCCGTCGTATCGGACACCGCCAGGATGCCTGTCCGACCCCAGCCAACGGATGCTGCCACAATTGCGGTGACGAGCTCACGCCGACGGAGCACCCAACCTGCCCACCCAAATGCATCATTTGTGGGGACAGGCATCATACCGGGAATGTACAATGCGAGTACCGGTACGCCCGCCCGCCACCACGCACTACCCAGCTAGCCGCCGGACGCTAGTCAAGAAATCGGGAGCAGAAGCCAGCCCCCCGAAAGTCATCGCGCAGTGCAAGTACTACGCGCTCTGGCTCCCGCGACCGCAGCCACAAGCCCCGGCAAAACCTCACTCGGGCCGACCGCGCAAGGAGATTGTCACCTGCCCCCGCCCAGATAATTCTGAACCACAACGAAGGGGAGATGTGGGTCCTGCGGGAGGACGTAAGCCGCCTCACAGCTCTCAGCGCTCCCCCTCAATCACCCCCTAAAAAGAACGTAGCAATTCTCGACCTCCCACTTTTGGGCCGGTCGATGCCGACTCTAAACTGAAAGACCTATCCGTCCACTTCGACAAAAAACTCAAAGATCTTGAGATTCGCCTCGAAAGCATATTCAACGCCCTCATCTCTGACCGCACTATGAAAGTGGAGGCGCACATGGAACGTTGCATGGAATATATACTCCGGAAGATGATTGAGGTCCACGAAGCACGCCTCACACAGCTCCCCCCGATCTCTACCACCCTTCTCCCAACAGCAAAACTTACCTCTATGGAACCCGACATCCCAATAGAGGCCAGACTACACCCCTCTTATCCATCCCCCTACGCTCCAATATGGCGGGACAGGGCAACAATAATTCCCTTCATATCATAACCTGGAACTTGCGCGACCTCCGGGAAAAGCAATAGCCCTTGCAGCTTCTACTTCCTACACTTTCTCCAACGCCCCAAGTCCTTCTTCTCCGAGATACTGCCACTCAGGTGACACTCCCCAGTTACAACTCCACTCGCTCTGACACCACAATCACACCCAGGGCATCTGCACTTGTACACCGCACTCTAACACATAAGACACATTCCATCACGTCAGAGACGCCCTGCGTAATCACCGAAATTATTCATCACGCACATACACTCCCATACATATTTATTGCCAATATCTACCACCTTCATCCCAACCGATGGCCTTGTTGGATTCCTATTGCTGAGTAGACCATAAATACGACCGCTTTGGCGCAAACAAGGAAGGCCGGAAGGAAACAAGCGCTTCCCTTGTTCCCTTCCGTCCTTCCTTGTTTGCGCCAAAGCGATCATATTTATGGTCTACTCAGCAATATGAACCGACTAGCCCAGCTTGAATCCAACTAGCCCAGCTTGTTGGATTCCCTCCTCCGAGAGCTGCACTGCCTAGCAGGGAAGCGCCCCTTACCAATCGGTGGGGTTTTCAACAGTCAGCAGACAGAATGGTGATACAAAACAACCACACACAGAGGTCCAGGCTCTGGCTGCTCACACAAAACCTCCAATTTTCCGTCCGCAACAACTTTCAAACACCTACGTGAATCGGCAACAGTGTCACCACGGACACCAGTCCGGATCTGATGCTCAGCCGCTCCCTCCCTGATGTGACCTGGACGAGAACACAACACACACTGGGCAGTGATCATTACTTGATACAAGTCACCGTCATATTCAAACCACCCCGGTACACCTACATGACGGAAACTCATTATCTGGGACGCTCTCCGCACTGCGCGGACTACCCTCCCTGACATCTCCATCAGCTACATCAACGACTGTGTAGACTCTCTTCAGACTGACATCCAACAGCACACACAGCAGATTGAAGCCACCACAGACACCCGCGCACTAGACACCCGACTCGCCCACCTCTGGGAAGCCTACCACAGTCTCCTAGAGAGGTGGAAACAGGGTAAACATAACAGACCACTCAATAAACGCTTAGCCTCTCTAAAAGTCAACATTCGGAGGAACACTGCCGCTCCAAGTGAGTGCAAGTATGCGACGGTATCGCCGGCAGACTGCCCACCAAACGGGCGTGGCACCTCCTCCTACAACTCATCGATCCGTCAAAAACAAAAACCACCACCGAACACCACGTCACCTGGTTTATACACGCACACATGGACAACCCCGATGCTCTCTTTGGTAAAGTCCGCGACACATACACCTCACCGGGCATACGTACCAACTCCTCTTCCCCCATATACAGGGCAATCAAACTCCCAACTCGACAACGACATAACAAAGGTAGAGGTCAGAGAAGCCCTCTTGACTCTCCGCACCAATTCCGCACCCGGCCCTCACCAGGCCACCAGCGGTGTACAACGCTCCGTAATCTGGACAAACGATCGATAACTCGCATCGCAGAGTACTTCAACCAGTGCTGGAAGGAGGGCATCCTGCTCCAGTCCTGGCGTCACGCGAAGATAATCTTTATCCAGCAGCCCAACAAACTTCGTACACTCCAATACCTTCGCCCAATCTCGCTAACCTCGTGTCTCGGAAAGCTTTTCGAGTATGTGGTACCAGCGAGGCTTACACAGCCTATGGCAGACCATGACTTTTACTCACACAGCATGGTGGGATTCCGCTCCCATTTATCCATACAAGACGCCATGTTGCAAATCACCCATGACACCTTCAACCCGTGATTGCAGGCCACACCAAAGCAGTCTAGGGCTTTGGATTTATCCAAAGCCTTTGGTCGCGTTGAATACCATGAAGTCATGCGATCATGACTGCACTCTCCCCAGTGAATGCGAGTGCACGTACGTACACCTACATTTAGGCCTTTCTCACAGCACGGCTGAGCTTCACTTCGGCCCCACTATACTCTCTAATAAGCGTTGGCAACCCGCAAGGGTCCGTCCTCTCACCTTTCTTATTTGATATCACTCTCATCCCCCTAGCACGAAAATTGGCAACTGTTCCCTGAAACACTATCTACGCTGACGACATTACGCGGACTACCCATGACGGTGATGGCTCCACACAGGACGGCATCCAAGCAGCGGCCACTCTTACCCACAACTATGCAGTTAGCGTAGGACTTTCTTGTTCTTCAGAGAAGTCCGGGCTGTTCTGCATCCGTTTCAAGAACCGCAACTCTCCCTGCTTCCCCATTGTCATCGATCTGGACGGCAGACGGGTACCAGAGCTCGAAACCCTCAGGACATCGGATATGCATATCCAGAGTGATGGGAAGCACACCACTACACTCAGGAGACTCAAGCAGGTAGAATGGGCGATCTCGCACCTCATCCACCGGGTCTCGGGCCACCACAAAGGCATGAGGGAGCGGGATCTATGCCGCCTTGTTCAGGCCTTTGTACTCAGCCGTGTGCTCTGCTTCGCCCCCTATCTTCAACTCTCTCGCTGCGGAACTGACGCCATGGATGCTCTCATTTGCCAGGCTTATAAAGTCCCCTTCCACATTTCAATAAAGACACCTACCGACCGAATCTTACAACTAGGCCTTCACAACACAATCGGGGAACTTGTAGACGCGCACCGCCAAGCACAATACCTTCGTCTCACAAAAGAACAACGCTGGCTGGCACATCCTGCATTCCCTTGCAATACAGCCAATGACCCGACATTACGCCTCATATAAAGACCATTACACCGCAAACTGTTCGTTAACCCGTTCCCCCGTAACATGCATCCTGACCACCATGCTAAGCGCCATAGTGCTCGAGCTACAGCACTCCACTGGTATTACGGCTCGGAACCGGGCGCCGCATGGGTAGACTCAGTCTGCACGGGCGATAAAGCGTTCGCTGTCGTGGTGGATCACACTCTCTCCCCCATCGGAACCCCCCCCCCCCGACATCTCCCCCGAAGCTGCAGAGGAAGCCGCTATTGCCCTAGGCATCGTCAACACAGAAGCACGGTATGTTTTATCACACTCCAAAACTGCAATCCTAAACTGCGCACGAGGCCGCGTCCACGTCCCTGCTTTTTGCATACTGAACTCACCTGTTGCACCCCTGCCCCGTCATGCGGAGCTGATTTGAGTCCCCGCGCACTGCGGGAATCTTGGAAACGAGGCCGCCAACCTCTAAGCCCAATGTTCTTTAAACCGGGCTCTTGTGGCCCCCGGTCCGCCTGTCCGGGGTTCACGGGGTTCACGAAGGTACACTTTCAACGAGCTCACGCATGCCTACAAGGTACCTGGTAGCTGTACTTTTCACCGAAAAAATCTCTTATCAATCGATAAGCAACCCTTTGGCGCGGATTGCAAACACACACTCTTCCTTCTCCTCTCACTATCAGCCACTTTTCCTCACTCCAGCCTGTACTCTCTGTCACGAACCTCGCGCTTGTGCTCTCCGTCTCCTTTCTCATTGCCCGGCGGATCCTAGCTCCCCTGCGAGGCCTACAGCACCTGAAGACCTGGGAGGACTGGGAGACCCTGCTGCGCTCTGGAGACCCGGTCGTGCAGACCATGGCTACCGACCGGGCTGCCAACGTTATGGACCGAAGCAACATAAACGCTTGAGTGCAGTGGGGTCGTGCAGGGGCCCGGGAGCCTGCGTGCTCCAAACTCATCAGTCTTTATAATAAATTTTTTTGTGAAAATGATGACAAGCAGCCAGGGATCTTCGAAATCTGTCGCGTTTCACTCTTATAGGTGAAGCTTAAATGTCCTCCAAGTTTTTAGTTTAGATTGTTCGCGCTGTCTTTATTCAGTAAAAATTTTGGGTTCGTGACAACGCCGACGTGAGATCATCGCTTGCTTTTACCTTTCCGTCTTTCCCCAATATACTCTTGTCGCCAGGTCTTCGTTTGTTGTTGGATTGGCGACGTAGTTAGAATCAATCAATCAATCAATCAATCAATCAATCAATCAATCAATCAATCAATCAATCAATCAATCAATCAATCAATCAATCAATCAATCAATCAATCAATCAATAATCTAATTAATCAGTTAATTTGTTGCTTAGATAATTAATTAATAGAGATATCTAGAATAGGGCCCCAAACGTTTTGGGGCACCAAAGAAATAGTGTCGAAGTCATGCGCATGCGTGAGAAGCAAACTGCGTTTGGGTTTTGCGTCGGGCATGCTATTTCCCTCATTTAGCGGGAGACCCAAAAGCTGCCCCAAAAGCTTTGCGTCAACAAACATGGCGGCGCCCATCGAAATGACGGCTCTAACCTAGCACGAAACTGGACTCGATTCGGGGTAATGCGTCAAGTTCGCAAGCTAGATGTGACTGTGGTTGTCGTTTTCACTCAACTAGCGTGTGCTATGAAGATTGATTCATTAAACACATCTAATTCCAAATTCTACTGTCGATTTCATGGCTCGTAGACCTAACACTGCTTAGCTTGGCTGGTGAAGGCACGTAAAGTTGGTTGCTCAAAAGTAAGCGCAACTATAATTCCCCGCTGCTAATAGAATAACCGCTTTACTTGTAATTTAACGCGGAAACACGAATGTCAAAATTACGCCTCTTATCATAAAATGGTATATTTTAGTTAATTATTTATAATAGCTTTTCTCTGACGCCGTAGTGGCGCTGCAAGCGCAAGACGCTATCCGCGAACGCAAAGACCTATTCTAAAAAACTTCACTCCTGCATGCCCCAACGCTAACACACGCAAAGCTCTTTGGGGCCCCAAACTTTTGGGGCCCCTCGCTAATTATTTGATCGTGGGTGCACGTCAATAAACAGATGACTCAACAGTTCTGCAATACACGAAATAGGGCAGCCCGCAAGAAACACACTAAAACAGATAGAAAGAACGAAAGCGGTGCTTTAGCTTGATCAAAATTTCTGCGTGACAGCCTACGCACGCACAGTCAAAGTAGCGCGTGCCTGTTTCACTGAAAAGCGGCGGTGGTTGAACCGAAATCGCGCGGCGAGAGGAACTTTACAAGTTGGCAATTTTTTGTCAGTACAGTCAACCGCAAAAGTTTATGGGACGCAGAATCTGCCAAGAAGCTGAATTCTCGCGAAGCGTGTTCACACGGCCTCGAATTAAATGTTCCAGCATGTAGTAGCCTTCGCCACCGACACAGTGATTCCCTAAATACGAAGTGTCATGCCTCAACAGCGCAGGAATTCACATTTGAAGGGGAAACCGCATCCCGTAAACTTTTGCTGTTGACTGTACATTAACGGTTACTTCACGAAAACGTCACAATTCGAACCACATGCATGCTGATACTTGCACAGCGTGGGCAGCCTGCCTCTAGACGCGCTATCACGTTTATCTTTCTTTTCCTCCTGTTATCTCTTTTCTTTATTTTATGGAACAATGGTCAAGCCCTCGGCTCCGATCAAAGAGTGTTTTCGTCGTCGGCGTCGCAAGTGGATGCAGTTTGAACGGCCGCGTTCCAGTCAGCAGGAACAGGTTGCGGGCGGTCTTTTGAGACTTGCTGCAGGTGTCCTGTGATATGCTGCTGCATGGTGCCAAACCAAGTACAACGTGGGGTTGGAGGCGAATAAAGATGTCTTTATCAAAAAAAAAAAAAGAAAGCAAAAAAACTGAGCCACAAAGGTCAATGCGGTGCGCATCATCAGAACGCTGTTTATACCCACTCGTAAATTGCGTTGGCTGACTTCTGATGCGTTTGTTGTCGTTGTTACTTTTGTTGCTATCGGCGTCGTAAAACCGCTCAGGCCACTCGTATCCTGAAGAAAGCTAAAGTGCAACACCACAGCTACCACTAAACACATGAGCATTAACCCGTTGCTCATAGAAATTTAACTGCAACATATGAAGCATGTTGCGTTTAAACCATGATAGACGAAAAAATAACAAGGAAAAGTGATGAACACATGGGTAGTACCGACCACTGAGACAACGGGAAGCAAGGATTTAATATTGTTTCCATTGCGAACCTTGGCCAATCCCCCCTCGTGGGTGCGTGTCATATGTTGAAGGCGACAAGGAGAACAGAGTAGGGCTTGCTGAGCAGTATATAATGGTGGAATATAGATATCTTTATAGAGCTACGTGTTTCCTTTGATTGTGCGTCTTAGGAATCTTACATGACTAGACTTTATCGCATGGCATAAACTTCACTCGCTGCTCCATGCAAGATGGGACATCAGCCGTCAAGTCACCTCTTCTTGCCTCATCAATGCAGGGCTCAAAGAAGCGTCCACATGCCTCGAGGAAACTTTACAGACTGGATCAAACGGTGAACCGGCAGCTAGCGATCCTTGAGTAGCGTGCTCTGCCGTTCATTTGTCATTGTTCCTTGACAGACGGAACGTCAACAGAGAAGGTGAGCCACATTTTGAAAGCTTTTGTAGAGAAGTTGCGACAAATGATGCGCGAAGGTAAGCTTATGACAGCACTAGCTGGGTCGTTGAACCGAAGCAAACAAGTGCAACATATTGTCGAACTGGATACTTTCTGAAGGGGTGCTTCAGTGGTTATGGTATTATGCATTTTCTTTTGACAATGAAGGGTGACTATCATGTGAGGAGAAAGTACACAACGCGTGACGTCACTTCGGTTTGACTGCCAAGAAAGTCACAGGCCTGCGCGGCATACGCAGCACAGTCACAGCGTAAGCTGGAGGAGCGGCTCGCTCCATTTACGGCACTGTGCACTACAAGGTATATGCGGCGAAGTCTCTTCGTGTCATCTTCACGAGAACGATCTGAACTGTCCGCCCGGCGTCGACGGCGAGCTGCGGCTCCTGCTGCAGCTCGTCCTGCTCTCTGCACAGCGGTCTGCCGAGTCCGATGTTGCCTGGTCGCTGCCGCGCGCGTAGCTCGACGAATCGCTTCTTCAGTAGCAGTTCGTATCTTGCGAGGAGGTGCCATAGCATGTGCCGAAGAGGAAACACAGGCATCCAGATTACGTGCCGCCCATGTCACATACTTTTACTCGTGGCACGGTACGTCGCTGTTGTTGTTTTGTTGGTGATGATGATAACCTTGTGAGGAGAAAGCACAGAACGCACGACGGTATACTTCGAACCTATACATTGGGTTACACTTCCGTAAAGTAGAACAATCTGCAGATGCTTGTTCAAACGCCAACATATTGGGAGAAGTGGAAAAACAGTTTCCAGTCGGCTTTCGAGTGTGATACTGCGAAGGGAGGATACTTGGTTCTGCGTTTCAAACACACGCTTGGCTCCCAATTATAGACAAGGTACTGCCGTGAAGAAGCGTCGTTTGCCCTCATAATTAAATGTTATAGCTCTGGTAACAATGTGGCGCTCTCTGTCAGCACTCGAAAGCAAGTCCAGCTGAAAGCACCAGGGACATAAGACAGCCGTATGCATGCAGTCTGTGCGACATTCAATAGCACAGCAGAGGGCCCCTTGCGAAAGATGTCACTGAACTCGTTAAAAGCTGATTCGAGAGTGACCCTTGGAGTACGCATAGCTGCCGGAAACTGGCATGATGTGGTCCACTTGCAGGAGCACCTCACTTTGCGTATAGCGCAGTGAATGTGCCACTCAGTTTTTTACGAACACAAGTGCGTTCTGTTAAATACTTGAGTACTCCGTGAAATGCACGGGGGTATAGAAGTGTCACGTGTCAAGATGCAGAAAACTAGCAACGTGAGAAACTACTCTCGCACACTAGACAGTATGTTTTTAGTCTCGCTTGACCTCAGGTTTCAAACGCTCTATCAGGCACAGCAGAGAACTGCGTTGATTACATATTTTAAAGCGAATAGCTTTCTTTAGCTCTTTCGCCCGTTTGCGTGGTCACCGGTTCGTAGTTGGTGGTCGGGATTTCCCCGCCGATACAAAAGCGCCCTCCATCGCAGATATGGCTTCGTAACATCAGAGTTGTGTACGTCATGTGTGAATAGTCAGGTCTATCAGCGCGTGCTGTCGCGCGAGAGCTTTGGGAGTGTCTGAAAGTGTAAATATTTTGCGTGTTGAAGCGCCCGGGAAGGACGACCCTCCTTCTTTCACACCATCCTCTCCCCCTGTGGCGGTGGCGGCAAGAGAGGTTGTGCGGCACCGCTACAGGTGTATACTGGATAAGGTTCTGTTCTATACGGAATTACGCTATGAAATAACAAACGCTAAATTTGACCACCTTAAGTTCTTTAACGTGCACCCAACGTGCAGTAAACGGTCGTTTTTACATTTCGCCCCCCTCGAAATGCGGCCGCGCCGATCCCCCGCCCTCGGGCTTAGTAGCGCAACGTCACAGCCATTGCGCCACTACGGCGGGTAAATTGATCAATAGGTTACTTGCATAGAGACAAACCGCAATTACATATTAGAAAAATTCACGTAAGAACTCCTCGGGGTGTTGCCTATAAATGTAATAAATAAATAAATAAATAAATAAATAAATAAGTATGCGTAAGCTATAGCGTATCTACCCGGGGGGGGGGGTGCAAGGGTGCACTTGCCCCCCCCCCCCATCAGAAGTGGGGGTGCAAAGTATGCCACTTGACCCCTCCCCCCTTGCAAAGCAGGCACTTTCGGCTGCACTCTGGAAAGTCCAACAACACTACAGCTGAAGCTAAATTTTGTTGTGGCAGTGGCCACATCAGTAATGCTTGTCTTTACTACGCATCCCCTGCTTGGACAGCGAGGATTGTCTTTTGTGCCTCTTCGGAACACCCTGTAGCGGATGACGCGCGGGATTCGCCATAGACGCTCCCGTTGAGGAGTATGCCTGGCGCTGGGCAGTTCCCGCCCTAACAAACTGTCTGCTTGCGCAACTTGCACCACGCTCAGTTTTTGGAACCGCTATATCCGTATTGGAAAACAGAATCGGCTTGCTGGGTTTAACCTGCGGGCGAGGGGGAGGTCCAGATAAAGTATTATAATCAGCCGTGCCCAAGGACTGGTGTGCCTTACGGCAGGAAATGGTTGGGTTATCAAATGCCGTAGCTATTTTATCAATGTCCAGAGATCGCCCACATAACGTTGCAGTATCAGTGTCTTATCACCATGAAAAATCTAATCAAACATTTTGCAGGTATAACTGTCGAATTTTGTTGGGTAATCACGACTTATCGTAGATGTGCTCGTGAAAATGACCTTGGCCGAACGTACAGAGCCATTTCAATACCATGAGAACACTGAATTGAATTTTTTTGCAAGGGCATGTGTCACTTCTGACTTTGACGATTTCATTTTCAGGCAGTCTATAAATAAAAAATTAAATTATGGGGTTTTACATGCCAAAACCACTTTCTGATCATGAGGCACGCCGTAGTGGAGGACTCCGGAACTTCCGACCACCTGGGGTTCTTTAACGTGCACCTAAATCTAAGTACACGGGTGTTCTCGCATTTCGTCCCCATCGAAATGCGGCCGCCGTAGCCTGAATTCGATCCCGCGACCTCGTGCTCAGCAGCCTAACACCATAGCCACTGAGCAACCGTGACGGGTAGTTTATAAATAAGAGCTACACTATTACTTGTTTACCTGAAGGAGCAAGAACGGTAGATATCTCGTATTGTGAAACAATGAGGGCCACTTTTTGATGACGTGTACCGAAAATTTACACACTGTAGGTTGCTTGTGCGCTCTGAAAGGGTCCTGAATAGTCGCTTTCTCCCAATTTCAAGGCGAAAACCTTCAGTGGCTCGTACCCCCGATGGTCTGGAGAACGCGGCGTGCGGCCCAGAAGGTCGTGCGAGCTCGCCTCGCGCAGACACGCGCTCGTGCCTCGGCTCGCGCGTTCGTCGTCGTCGTCTTCCACAGCTGGCTACCATGCTGCCGCTCATCGTGCTAAAGAAAAGTTAATTACGATAGAGTTAATTCAGGCACTCCAATCCACGATCTTCGGTGGCAGTCGAACCCTCGATCTTGTGTGGAAGTCGAACCCACGACCTTTGGTGTTAAGGCAAAGTTAGTTAAGACACAGTTAATTAATACGCAATTAATTAAGGCGCTCGAACCCACCACCTTTGGTGGAAGAAAACAAGTAATAAGAAGTAACGCGCATTTGAATGAGAATGTCGAGTAATTTAACTATTTTCTCCTGAGCGCGCAGGCTTTCGCGTTCACCCTCTTTGGCGTATGTGTTGAAGTGACTGTGAATTTTTTATGCGTTACAAAGGGTCCAAGCACCCTCCTTGGACCTGTTTTAGGTCTGCAATATGAAACAAATAAATAAAATAAATAAAGAAATATAATTACAAGAAACTCAAACTTTTATTGCTGGAAACCGGGTTGTAAGTCTCCATGGTCGCTCACATCTGCTGTCTTCTTTTCCTTGTGAATATTGCAAGTAATTTATGTTGATCGTACTTCATTGCCTATAACCTCGACAACACTACTATGTAAACTATCGATACGTTTATGCTGTAGACGTAAACACAAAGTTCAATTCTTTGTTAAAGTATGAAAATCGCTTATCGCAAGTGCTCATTTTTATGTACGCTGTGCTTCTGCTACTGGGCGAAATACGGGACCTCTGTGAGGCACTCTTTTTCTATTGTCCCTGCATCACCTTGAGATTTTACAAAATTACAAGAAATAAATGCAAATTCAAAGAATTTTTCGAGCCTCCAATGTTTCACCATGTATGAATGACAAATAGGTCTATGTCTGTTAAATATTACTGGCAGAAGCATTGCCATGCTCTTTCACTTAGAGTAGTAATAATTCGCAACACACACACACACACACACACACACACACACACACACACACACACACACACACACACACAACACACACACACACACACACACACACACACACATATATATATATATATATATATATATATATATATATATATATATTGTTACGCGAACAACGCATTGAGGACTGGAGGCTATTTACAATGTATATTTACAAAAGATAACTGCAGCGCTGGCCAGTTCAGCCGACAGCTCGAGAGCCAGCCAGAGAGCGTTCGTCGTCTTCGTCGGGGCGCCCGCGTGCATCCTCCACAAGAAACACGCAATATGCATGTATCAATATATATATATATATATATATATATATATATATATATATATATACCAAGAGAGAGAGAGAGAGGTCAGATCGCTTGCGGTATGCCCCCCCCCCCCACTAGAGAAATAGTTGGTGCGCCACTGCGTCAGCATTGCACCACTTGCTCATATCCACGCAGCCCGGCGACAATATCAATGTTATGAAGCTTGATACGACCAGTTTAAACGACAGCGCTGCGGCCACACTAACTGCTGCGAACGGCGGCGCAAGGCGAATTGATGAGGCAAGCAAACTACTGCAGGTGGCGGCGCCAGGTGCGCTGATGACGTTCCGATCATTATAAGCTGGTATCGCTCTTGAGCGCCTTATCGATCCGCTTCGAAAGACTATGCGCCGCGCGGACCATATCTTGAACGCGATCTGCGATGCATACAGAGCGTGCCGGCTGCTGATAGCTTCGCGCGCTGTGTTCTCGCCGATTCGCGTTGAAGAGAGACACGGGTACACTTATCTTCAAAGTCATCTGCGAACGGGGCAGGGTGCGGCTTGTGCCGAGGTATTTGTGAGCGCTGTGTTCTCGCTGCTACGTTCGCGTGGAAACGACAGGGAGCACGAAGGTAAAGCGGCTCGCTGCTGCTGAATCTATCTATTTTGTATGCGTGATTCCAAAGAATGTATGCACTTTTCGCTTCACTTTGCGGAATGCTTGAAGCCTGCTTCACCTCCAACGCGGGTCGGCCCGGCATTGCGCTATCTCAGGGATCGATCCACATTTTTGTCATACATGACGGACGGTTTTCTTATTGGGTAAGCATAGAAATGCTTGCGCATTTAAAAACAGGTAACATGATTGCCCGCAACACTTTAGCAGTATACAATAAAGCAAGTATCACTCACTCGTTGATCATAAACATAAACATTCTCACTCCGGAGACAATAATGTCACCTAATAATTCCATTAGGCAAGATAATAACATTCATTGTTAATTGCACAATATTCCTAAAAACAAATCCATAATTGCACAAAGTGCACTAGATGCGAATGAACAAGCGTAAAACAATAAGATGGAAATTACAGCGTCAACAAGTGGTCACGTATAGCTTCTACCTGTTTCAATGTGAAATCGTGTTGTCATGTGATGTCCAGAGGCTTCTTCGAGCACAGTTCCAAGCGAGAGAGGTAGCAGAATAAGACGCGTTTATTGCCTTTGTGGAGTACCTGTGTGACGCGCAGCGCGCGTTATCGGCGTCTCGCACAGTCGGCAGATATACACTCGAATCGCAAGTCGACTGCCGACGCCGCTATGGAACACACGCTGTACACGGACCATTAAGTGCAAGTGTTTTATGGGAATTTCGCGTTCGCAGGAATGTTTGCCGACGTATACGTCAGTTCGCTGACGACTACGTCACTTTTGGTCGCAAACAACGTTTTACGTACACGACTCGAAGAGCATTATTGGCGAAGTCCCTATCTTCGGTGGGTCGTAACAAGCTAGACGTTTACCGCGCCTCGCTGGCGTCTGAAGTACTCGTACGGGGTTGCGTACTTGTCTATGATTACCTTACTATGCGTTTTACATCGCTCGTCACCTCTGCAGAGTCGATAGACTCAGTAATCTCGTTGTACAGCTTGGTCCTTTATAGTTGTGAGACTGCATTGTACGCTGGCCGCGTTTTAGTCATCCGCGGTCGAGAACCATTAGCGAAATGCCTATAGGGGGGATCATCAGGTTAAGAACACATGCCGTTATTGAGTTGTCTTTATTTATTTCGCCACATTGTTACATAATGGAATATACGTAAGTGCTAAAAGATAGTGGGATAAAAAAGCTGCACTATGACAGACAATTATGAAAAAAAAAAGCATTGTGCTATTGCGCTTTGCGATATTACAGCCTTGCGGGCGCAACAAAACGTCTCTTCTCATTCATATGCGCATTTTCGGGAACTGTGGTACACGAGCATTTTGTGTGGAAAAAGTTGGTGGCGTGGCCAAACTCTGTCTGCGACATTACTGTGGAGCACCGCCTTTGTCTCGATATCAATGATTACAGCCTAGGATTCCTACTTTCTCCACGACGGCAGCTTCAGGTTACGATGACGCCGCTTACCACCGATCAGTGTTGCTCGCATGTGATTGTGGAAGGCGTGGAAACACGCCACGTAATCTTGACATCTATTTACGACAGGCCTGCGCAGCCTTTGTCATGTTTTATAGCCCTGTTCAAATCTTCAAAACTGGCCTTTACTCACACGTTCAGTCGTATTCAATACATCAAATGTTCAATCACAAACGTCTGATGTTCAAGTACACAGCTCTGAGCCCTGTTTTCGATGTGCATACACCTCTACTTAGTATATAAGCTTTCATTCTAATCCATCTTTTACTGCTTAGGTAGGAAACCAGGTATGTGTGTGCGGCTGTCCTCCGTGCCTTCTCACTACTTTTTTATTTTTCTATAGTTGCGGCCCTCTGTCTGAAACAGGTGATCATCAGGTCACTGAGCAATACAATGTCAATAACGCACCACTTATAATGGTTGCGCACATTCTTGAACCGACCTTTTAACAGCGCAGTTGGAATCGAAATGAAAAGAGCGCGTCAAAAGAGTCGTATAACTCATCGTGTACACTAAGCGGTAGCTCGGGCTCGGTGCACAAGTCTCGGAGCGGCGTCACTTGTGTTCCAACCTCTGCGCTCCCGCCTTTTCCTCGAGATACAGGAGCCCACAAATATGCTTTGTTCGTGGCGTGCTCAATGGGAAATAAGCCTTGAGTGAGCACCCAGACACGTGAACGTCATAATTGTCATTGTCTTTATTTCTAGTTCTTTTTATTCTTGTTTCTCGACGAGAGCCATAGTCAATGACTATTTCGTTCAATACCCGCAGTTTGTCTCGTTAAGTTCTCATATTAAGCCGGGTGATTCAGTCGAAAGCTCAGCAGTCATGGAGGTATTACGGAATCAGGGTGTAGACGAGCCGTATGTAAAAATATTGGAAGATATATATAGCGGCTTCACAGCCACCGTAGTCCTCCATAAGTAAAGCAAGAAAATCCCAATAAAGAAGGGTGTCAGGCAGGGAGATACGATCTCTCCAATGCTATTCACAGCGTGTTTACAGGAGGTATTCAGAGACCTGGATTGGGAAGAATTGGGGATAAGCGTTAATGGAGAATACCTTAGTAACTTACGATTCGCTGATGATATTGCCTTGCTTGGTAAGTCAGCGGACCAATTGCAGCATTGCAGTGCATATGCTCACTGACTTGGAGAGGCAAAGCAGAAGGGTGGGTCTAAAAATTAATCTACAGGAAACTAAAGTAATCTTGAACAGTCTCGGGAAGAGAACAGCAGTTTACGATAGGTAGCGAGGCACTGGAAGTGGTAAGGGAATACATCTACTTAGGGCAGGTAGTGACCGCGGATCCGGATCATGAGACAGAAATAATCAGAAGAATAAGAATGGGCTGGGGTGCGTTTGGCAGGCATTCTCAGATCATGAACAGCAGGTTGCCCTTATTCCTCAAGAGAAAAGTGTATAATAGGTGTGTCTTACCAGTACTCACATACGGGGCGGAAACCTGGAGGCTTACGAAAAGGGTTCTACATAAATTGAGGACGACGTAACGAGCTATGGAAAGAAGAATGATCGGTGTAACGTTAAGGGATAAGAAAAGAGCAGATTGGGTGAGGGAACAAACGCGAGTTAATGACATCTTAGTTGAAATCAAGAAAAAGAAATGGGCACGGGCAGGACATGTAATGAGGAGGGAAGATAACCGATGGTCATTAAGGGTTACGGAGTGGATTCCAAGGGAAGGGAAGTGTAGCAGGGTGCGCCAGAAAGTTAGGTGGGCAGATGAGATTAAGAAGTTTGCAGGGACAACATGGCCACAATTAGTACATGACCGGGGTAGTGGGAGAAGTGTGGGGGAGGCCTTTGCCCTGCAGTGGGCGTAACCAGGCTGATGATGATGATGATTAAGCCGGGTTTCATAACACGCCTATATCTCTATACTTCTCTCTCTCTCTCTCTTTTACACCTATTTTTCGACATCACATTTACGCGCAGTCTTAAACAAATTTATTGCAATGCTACATATCATTTAAATAAGCACGTGGCTGAGGCTCTCAAGCAACACAAATATATTCCGAGAGAAGTATTTCTCGCAGCCTTAATTATTGTTTTCATTTTTTTAGATCGTGACTGCATACCACTATATAGTGCCGCTCCGCGGGCCGTAGCTGCAACATATTTTTTTTACGGAATTTACGACCTGGAGTGGTACACGTGCGACTTTCGCTCTGTCTGAAGCTATAGCAAATGTTAGTAGCGCCTGTCGATAAAAATCCCACGGGCAACAAACGGCCTCCCGATCAGTGCTGGCTCGTGCGCATTCCGAAGATAGAGCGCAGTGTGCAGCTGTATATGAGACGTGTCCCATCATACGCACGAGTAAATCGCTTATGCCGATGTCAGTGCAACGCCGGAATAGCGACTATAGAAAACACCCTGCGAAAAGCAGCACGTCGGGACAATTATAATTATGAATAAGGTGGTATTTGGAGCAGCACTTCCCAAACCTTGTTTCTCGCTACTCTGGACGCAGTGTTGTGATTGCAGCTTAGGAGCATTTAGAAGGGTAAGCTGAATGTGAAAAAAATTTCACAGCTATTGCATACCCGCTGTCAGGCAGTCGGGCTCGAAAATGAAGTTTGGAAACAAGCCCTAGTAGCAGTGACAAACTTAAGCGATGTTGAGAAGGCTGCCTGAAAGTGAGGACCACGTTGAACACGTGCAAGAACTGTGAGCTTCTAGCTTTCTACAGTCAATGCCGCACTCATGTGCGGTCAAAATACCCAGTGTTCATTATAACAAGCCGATTCGCTAGTCCTTGTGTAGAATACGACACGTGCACGCAAAGCGCTATTGGCATCCCGCTTATATGTGACTTCCTCGGCCGAGAATCAGACCCGCAACCTTTCGATTAGCAACATGACGTCATAGCCATGAGTTATTGCGGTTACTAATTGAAGCTGGGCAAGGGAACTAACGTCCCCGTCATATTTCGCAGGTGGCGCAGGCAGGTGCACATGCAAGTCAGAGTATCTGTCCAGTGATGCCTCGTTGATGTATCTAAGGTCAACCCACTGCGGGTGTTGAACACGTTCCGTGAAATCCATACCTCGTCCGTTTGCTAATTCAATCAGGCGTGAGCTCACGGTCTGTTCTCAACTTCGATGAATACCTAATGTAATAAAGTGCAACCAATATGGGAGGACACGCTGTACCTATATAATCATGAGCTGAACGCAAATCTGTACGTATGCAAACTAGGTTTGACTGTGTGGCCTCTCACTAAACACCTGTCGCTGCTTACACTTTTTGCGCAATAAAAAAAAGGTATACGCCTCCTTTTCTGACTGTATTGTCAGCGTAAACTTGGCGTTTAAAGGCTACAGCTCTCAGTAAGCCACAGTGCGCAAAGGACAGGGTTTTGCTGACGGCAGCGGCCAGCGATTCTATCGAGTAACGATCCCGTCGTGGTTATCTGAAACGACGGGAAGCGGCGTAGCGCCGCCGAGATGGCGCGAAGCGCGTGGGACACAATCAGCGCGCGTCGTACGTCGCAGCCCTTGGAATTCGCGCCGCGACACGGGGTGTCTTGACGGTGAGCACCTCCGCAACTGGTGGAAAAATACCGAGCTCATGTATTATAACTGTGCTCGTTTTGCTCTTCTTAGTTTTGCCAATATTTTACTGTTATTTTTATTGCGAGTGTCGCACCGCATTCAGAAAGCTTCGACGTCGCCAGCCTGTCATAGACGCGTGACGTCTGAGAGCATTGTGCAGAGGATCCTACGAGCGTCGTCTCTTCGTACACTGCCTCCAGGACAAGCCACTTCGTGCATCGGGTGCACTGAGCGGGAATACCGCGTGAAACGAATGCTCAGCTCTGGTGGTACTCGAACGTATGAGCAGAGAGGGATTTCTTGAACGCTACGTGCTTCATGGGACATAAACATAATAACGAGCCTATATAAAAAAAGAAGAACAAAGAAAGCTGCCTACGCCACTGCCTCGGGGACAGACAGAAGAAGAACGAGAGCGATGCTGATTTCGATGAAAACGCGATTTGGTGCTCTGGGCATGTCACTCATGTCTTCAGCTGATGCGAGACCTGGACGATATGACAGGTTGGAGAAGTTGCCCCGGTTGACGACCAGGTATGCTTCTTCCAGGTGTTGGAAGTAGCATTAATTTCCCTTCATTTATCATTTCTACATTACAATTAAGATAAACAAGTGATTCCCCTTATGCTTTCCTTTGTGTGACTGTCTGCTGGCCTCACGTGGTTGTGGCTAACAAGAAGCGGGCCCCTCGGTTCCCCCTTCATCTCGTTCGTTCCAGGTATAGGGCAAAACAAACACGCACGGCGCAGGCATCCACAGGCACACAAGAAAGGGAGATAACACAAACACATCAAGTGCACACGCGACTGGGTGCACGTGTGAGCACATATTCAACGCTATTCGTTTAGAAAGCCTCGCTGAACTCCCACTGCTTAAAAGCGAGACGGAAGGACCTTCCTATTACAGGTGGCCGGCCCTTCCACGAGTCGTCCATCGTGTCGAGGCACGCCAGCGGAGGCGCAGACGTGGAGCACTTGGATGGAAGCTTAAACTTAGCGCCTCATTCAACTTGTACAGGGAAGGCGTACTGAGGCTGAACAAGCAAGCCGTACAAACCGTGAACTTATCGAGGGCGCCAAGTGATGCGAAATCGTGAAGGGCAAAGGAGAAGCTTTACTAAGTATCGCATCATCTCACTGTCTGCCGCCTTTCTTGGGATTTTCAAAATAAAATAAAATGCCAGCAATTGAAGAAGGCACATCTTGGCGAGTGTCGATAGCAAATACGGATAGGCTGAATTTATTAATATTAACGAGGAGAATTAATCTTTGCAGCATACGTGCTACTTGGACCCGCTCTGCCTTCGCTACTCTATCGGCGACGACGATATGTCAACCGAAACTGCGCTGCTGTGAACCTCTATATAATATTTCTCTTTGTCTTCCGCAGTGCATGTTGTTGTGTTTTTTAGGCCTTACCACAAATCCTGGCACAGAGAGTTTCTGCCAAGGGGAGTGGAGCGACCCGGCGTATTATAACTAGCCGGGTCGCTATATATTATTATATACAGTGGCTATATATTGCTTCAGGCCTTATTGAGGGGGGAGGGGGTTAGGTAGGAGCCACTTTAGAGGCTGCGGCCCTATGAATAACCACACGTTCTTTTATTTAATGTGCTAATGACATGTTGATTTATTGTTAAGTATCAATTCGGAGGTTATTCTGAATTTCCCGTTCATGACTGGGCGGAGCATACGCAGAGCGGGCCCAGGTGGCAGCGTACTGTAAAGACCGTCTCCCATGCACGAACGTCGTCCGTCGTCGTCACCTCCGTTGACTGCCACGCTGCCTTTTTCGTGATCTTAACTTTTCTGGCATCTTTTCCCAATCGCCTAACGTGGCCGAATTCGCGTTTAATGAAAACGTGGTTTTACATGTAACTGTCGAAGAAAGCGCTGACGTCATAGCTACGTATGTCGTTCCACTATCGGCCAAGCCTCATTTCCATACGGCGATGCCCTTTTCAACGGCCTTCATCTGTTCTCTCTGCTCATTTATGCAGGTATGCCTGCGTTTCGCTTGAAGAGCGTCCTCGATGGTATCTCGCGATCTTTTGTTCGGCACCTCGCGTCCACGATCTTGATCTCTATGGCTTCGTGCCAGTGTGCCCGTCGTCTCTTCTCGTTGCATGCACAGACCGCCAAGCAGCGCTGAATTAAGGGGGAGGGTGAGGCAGCCCATTGTAGCCCGACTTCACGTGACTAGGGAATGAAGCCCGTTTATCTCTAGTGATTCGTGGAAAAATTTATTCAGGAATGTATCGGCCATGAACTCAGCAGTTTGACGTAAACCCGCCTGTTTGGGAGGTGGCATGGTTAGTAATTCAATATTGGACGCTGACCACACACACACAAAAAAAAATTTAAATAATAGATGTCCCAGCTCCCTCACGGAGCCTTGTTCGCAATGAGCCTGTGCTGGAGCCGAGACGTCTCCTATTCCAGAATATTTAGTGAACCAGGGGCACTGTCAGTTATCACTGTGCTCAAAATTAGTTGTTGGTTTAGAACTTCCATCCGCGTCATTACACGGAGGCGTACTCCACCAGAGGTTAAAATATGTATAAGGTGCGTGCCATATTTCTGTGGTGGTATGAACGAAACGACGTTAAATATTTGGGGGGGGGGGGGGGAGGGGGGTGAAGGGAGAGAGTCTGCATGTTGCAGCCGCATGTAACTTTTTTCAACTTATTGTTGATGCCTTAAATTTCTTATTTCTTTCTTTTGGTTATTTTTGCTCCAGGACAGAACGAATTCAAATAGCTGAAATATTCTCTAATTTGATCTTTCCACACCTCCGTATTCACGACAGAACATGCGTATACAACAAAACAGAAATATCGAAGTGGCTATATATTGCTGATCGGCCATTTTCTAATTTGCTCAGGCACGTACCCAGAGGGGGGCCCGGGGGGGCCCGGGCCCCCCCCGAAATCATGTGGTATACCCCCCCCCCCTCCCCACCCACGCCACCACTCCTCACACATTCCTAATGCGCCGCCAGATCAATGTTGAGACTCGGCAGCTATTCATCAGTCAGCATTATGCTGTCGTTTTCACTCCTTTTAGATGGCGGTAGTTATCGGCATCTCTTGTAATGTGAAGGACAGTTTTCTCATAGATTCCGCACTCGCGCGATTAACTCGAGATGCGTTCAGTTGTCACCATCTATACAACCGTCACGCGCATTGCTGTTGCTTTTGTTAGTTCAACCTTCTTTGTTTAGGCTGATCCTGGGACCAGGAAAGGGATGCGGCTGTTACTCAGCTGGTCTGTACTCTCGTGGAACGAGTTGCGGCCGGAGAAAACGCCAGTTGCGTTTAACTTTTCCCTTTACTTCATTATTTCCTTGAGTTACGGCTCGCCGCGACGCTGGCAGATGCCCGGAACCATATACACGTGATATGGGTTAGATAAGGTGGGAAATAAAATAATGTGAAAGAGCGTCCATCATGAAACCCTGCAATAACCCTTAAACCCATAAGCAAGATGACTGTCGCCCGTTACCTCGTCTGTTTTTCCTTAATTGTACAGCACTTTTCGTGCAATATTGGCAACTGGAAACAAAGATCGCAAGGAGTTGAAAAATTAAGCGATCTACTAAGGGAGAGAGCCAAGGCAACAACCAAACTGCAAGGAAAAGCGAATAATAAAAAAGTTAACCATTGTTTATGAGAATATTTATGGATCAACATTTTTTTATTTAAAAAGGAAGTAGAGAAAACGCCGCCGGAAGTGGAGAACAATTACTTGTTTTGAATGACGCTTCTACAGTTATCGGTCGAACTGCCTCACGTAGCCAATTCTCTGCTGTGCTTATGTGGGTGTTTTTCTAACTTTTCGCGGTGAGCGCAATACGTCTAGAATCGCAGAGTCCTGCGCTCTACGCGGTTGTATGCGACTGGTGGCCGCACAGCATTACGCAATTCGCGGAACTGTCAAAACTGATCAACAAGCTGAAAATAGCTGATATTCGAAACTATAACATGAGAAAGACTGAAGAAGCCGTAAAAAATTAACGCAGCCTGAAATCAGTAAAAATAAACCTGGCATAGGACAAACCATGATGTATGCACTAAAAGATAAGAAGGATAATATCATCAGCAATCTCGAGGATATAGTAGAAGCAGCGGAAAAATTCTAAGCTGACCTGTATACAGTACCCAGAGGAGTCACGATACGTCACTTAGAAACAGTAATGAACAGGATACAGAAACTCTCCTATAACTAGCGATGAGGTCAGAAGGGCCCTGCAGGACATGAAACGATGAAGAACGGGAGAAGGAGGTGGAATAACAGTTGATTTAATCATCAAAGATGGAGGAGACATAATGCTTGGAAAACTGGCGGCTCTTTATACGAAGTGCCTATCGACTGCAAGGGTCCCAGAAAACTGGAAGAATGCAGAAATTATACTAATCCACAAAAAAGGAGACGTTAAAGAATTGAAAAATTATAGGGCCATTAGCTTGCTCCCAGTATTATATAAAATATTTGCCAAAATAATCTCCAATAGTATAAGGGCAACACTGGATTTTGTCAACCAAGGGAACAGGCTGGCTTCAGGAAGAGATACTTTACAATGGATCACATCCATGTCATCAATCAGGTTATCGAGAAATCCGCAGAGTACAATAAGCCTCTCTATATGGCTCGCATAGATTACGAAAAGGCATTTGATTCAGTAGAGATGCCAGCAGTCGTGGAGGCACTACGTAATCAAGAAGTACAGAACGCTTACGTAAATAGCTTGGAAAATATTGCTGCACGCGCGTAGTATTTGTTTGTTCGAACGAGGCGCGTAGGCGATATCGCTTCAGAAAAGAGGAGGAAGAACGAACTGGGCTCGCGCTATGAATCTAACCGGTCAGCGCTGCAACCGTTGTTGTGAATATAATCTGTAAATAGTTTCTCGTCTTACTGACTCGTCCTTCGCGTAAGAATATCTACAGAGATTCTACAGCTACCTTAATTCTACACAAGAAAAGCAGGGAGATACCTATAGAGAAAGGGGTCAGACAGGGAGACACAATTTCTCCAAAGCTATTCACTGCGTGCTTAGAAGAACTCAAGCTATTAAACTAGGAAGGCTTAGGAGTAATGATCGACGGCAAATATCTCAGCAACCTTCGGTTTGCTGATGACATTGTTCTATTCAACAACAATGCAGACGAGTTACAACAAATGATTGGGGACCTTAACAGAGACAGTGTAAGAGTGGGGTTGAATATTAATATGCAGAAGATGAAGATAATGATAAATAGCCGGGCAAAGGAACAAGAGATCAGGATCGCCAGTCGGCCACTAGAGACTGTGAAGGAGTACGTTTACCTAGGTCAATTAATCACAGGGAACCCTGATCATGAGAAGGAAATTCACAGAAGAATAAAAATAGGTTGGATCGCATACGGCAGACATTGCCAGCTCCTGACTGGAAGCTTACCGTTATTATTGAAAAGTAAGGTGTGCAATCAGTGCATTTTGCCATTGCTAACATATGGGGCAGAGACTTGAGAGTAAGGTAAGGACCGTGCAAAGAGCGATCGAACGAAGATTGCTAGGCATAACGTTAAGAGAGAGAAAGAGAGCGGTTTGGATCAGAGAGCGAACGGGTGTAGACGATATTCTAATTGACATCAAGAGGAAAAAATGCAGCTGGGCAGGTCATGTATAATGCGCTGGTTACATAACCGTTGGACCATTAGGGTTACAGAATGGGTACCAAGAGAAGGTGATGGTAACAAGTTTATTGAGATTCTGCGCAGTTATCTGGCAGGCCCGAGTCCTAGGATGGCCCCTCAAGAGAAGGAAAACGCAATCGAGGACGACAAAACACTAGGTGGAGCGATGAAATTAGGAAATTCGCGGGCGCTAGTTCGAATGGGTTGGCGCAAGACAGGGGTAATTGGAGATCGCAGGGAGAGGCCTTCGTCCTGCAGTGGACATAAAACATGATGATGATGATGATAATGACGATGATGGAGGTGGTGGGCCCCCCCCGAAAAAAAATCCTGGGTACGTGCCTGAATTTGCTGTAGTCGAGTAGCCGAGCGGATGCGAAATTTTTGCAACACATTGCAAATGTTCAGGCCTTACAGCTCCTGATGAACACAAGCTTGTGTTTGATAAATTGTACCTACTGGGGTATATAGTGAGCTCTCTCAAACGTGGCCTTTACTGCTCCGATGGAGAAACGTACGGCCGAGCTAGGCATTTCTGAAAGTAGCGCGCTAGGCTATCTCCGATTGCCTCGTGCGTGGCGCGATCGACAACATCGCCATCTGCCCTAGCGACACATGCACGGTCGAGTGATTATTTCACGAATGGTTCCTTTTCTCTACACGATGATGCCAAAGTGTGGTGCATGAGTACTCTGGTTGCAACGATATAAGCGATAATGCTATAACATGGCTTTGTTACATCGGTTTCAGCATGCGACCCCCGTTTCACCATTTTTGAAGACGTTTCACGTCAACAGCTGTGACGTAAAAAAACAAAAACAAATCGTCATCATAAGCTAGCACTTTGAAGTGCAGTAGAAAAAGAAAGAAGGAAAGGAAAGGAAAAGGAAGAAATGAGGTCATTAACTTCATTAGACATGCCAGTCCTGTCCAGATGGGTCCCTGTATCAAAGTCCTGCTTCTTGATTCATGAATACAATGTACACAGGGGGACCATATTTTAAGTTTCATATAATTTTTAACAATAGCCTGTTGCAGATAACATAATTACAGCCCTTGAACTGGATTATACAGAGAGGCGGACATTATTTGCACGAGACACCAAAACACATATTCAATAATGATTTAACAAATCTCCACTAGTTATCTTTCGAATTAATTACTTTACAACACATATTGCAATTTACGAATTGTAGCCGGTGAATTTGCAAGGCGTATTCACTTGGAATGAATATCTAGAATACCGTCAGTATGGAGATATGCGTCGTCAAACTAGTCATAAAAATACACCTTTGTCCCGCTTACCTTTTTAACAAAACGCTCTTTTATGCATTGAAGCACAAACGTAACTGGAACGCCTGTGTATTTCTTTCCACACTTTGGGAAAAATATATCTCAAAACTGGTGTCATCTTGGAAGCTCATTTTCAAAGGATACGTCTTGCAAGCTCACCCAGCTACATAGCGTAAGTTGCAATATGTGCCCTAAAGTAATTAGATAATAAGATAACATAATTATTGCCTCATGATCAGAAAGTGGTTTTGGCACGTAAAGCCCCATAATTTAATAGGTAATAAGATAATTAGTGAGTTCTTGTTAATTAGATATTTGTTTCGACTTCTCGTGCTAGTAATGTCCCCCTCATCGAATAATTCAGCTAAAGGACAAGAATTATGCTGTCTGCCACAAGCGTTATCTAAAAAATTCTATAAAGCGTATATGATCACCCCGTATACTGCCATGGATGGCCGCCTCTTCAGTCTGCCGGGACATTGTCGCATCGTTGGTAATCACCTCGCCGATGACGCTGCCTGACGTGCCCAGGCTGGAGCACCGACACTCCTTATACCTTTATCGAGAGTAGACGCTGCAAGAAAGCTTCGCGATCTCGCCCGTGCTATCACGTTGAGTTACTGGCACACACCGCAGAACTCTAACCGTCGATTATACATCCTTTACCCATCACTGCAACTGAAATTACCAGCAAACCTTTCACAACGTGGCGCTGCTTTGTAGGATATGGGTAGGAGTAGCATTCACTAACTCCTACAGCTATCGTATTGGGGCGGACTTACAGATGTGCGCGAAGTGAAAGTGTGAAGAGACCATAAATCAAATTCTGTGCCACTGTTCTCGCTTCGATAATCAACGTCAGACTCTCCAGTGTGCCTTGAATAGACTGGACGATAAGCCACTTACAGAAGGAAAGGTCTTGGGAGCCTGGCCTTACAGTTAATCATCCCAGAAAGCCATTCGAGTGCTTCTTCAGTACGTCAAGGTAACATATTTGAGTGCCCTATTGTAGATATGATGCACCTAGCTTTGTGTCATGTGAAAGTACGATATAGATTCATGTCTTCTCTCTCTCTTTCTTTCACTCCCCCTCTCAACCTGTAGAGTAGCAAATTGGTCTAAGTCTGGTTAACCTCCCTGTCTTTCCTTTCTCCCTTCTCTCTCTCTCTCTCTCTCTCTCTCTTCAGTCTGTCATTGTGAACATGTCTTTTTCTTGGCACGCTGATGTTTAGTGCAGTATCGATTCCTGCTACAAGCATCGGGAACTTCTGTATGAGTGGGTTCTACACATGGAGCGCTCCGTGCAACGCTGTTGGATCAAACATCCAGCCAATCAGCTCGTCCACTCTTTATCGAGAAAACGTCCCGCATTGTCGGACGGTCACTTTCGGCGATATCACTCTCAGCGCGCGCTTACAGACTCGTTGAGCAAAACCGGATGAGCTGATTGGCTGGTTAAGTAGTACGTCACCTGAAAGGGATAGTATAGCTGAAAGTGATCGTCCGAAGAATACGTCCCCATTTTTGAGCTCCATTGACAGCGTACCGACGCGTACCGACAAATCGCACCGACGCGCACCGGAGCGCCCTGGGGCGACCATGATTGGATGAAACGGCGCGTTGGGGCGCCCCGGTGCGCACCGGTGCGATTTTCCTAATTCGTTATTACCTTGATGTAGAGCAGACCGCGATGCACCGCGCCACCTTATCACTCACGCACCTACGCTTCATTTCGCCGGTTCTTTTGTGACGAATGGAAGCGGATGTAGAAAGTCGTAAAGTGCGGCAGATAACGCCATCTTACTGGTAAAAGCGGCAGACGCCAGATGCCGTCTTCTTGAAACAGTGCTACGAGAGAACCGAGTCAACCCAGCGCGCAGAAGACGAGTTCTTTTGGTATTCATTCGTCAAAGTTGAGTTTGAGCCGTTGGCGTCAGATGGCGACACCAGTCACGAAACTAGCTGCTCGCGCGCTTTGCGCGCGCTCCCCAAGCGCGAGTGCGAAAGCAGGCGCGTAACTGCGGCAGCGCACGTACCGCTCTCTCACTTCGGTTGTCAGCCAATGAGAGACCGAGCCTGCCGTGACGTCACGTGTGCCGTTTCTAGTTTTACGTGCTCCCCCTCGGCAGGTACACGCAGAACTCGCACCGGCTGCACCTTTCGCGTTGGGCCTCAAGCCAAGTGGAACGAAGTGCGGTGGGCAGCTAGGCGTCTCTCTCGCACGCTCGTTTGTTTGTGCCAGTTCGCTAGGAGAGCGCGCGCGCGGCACGGAGCCGGTTTCTTCTGCTGCCTCGCCTCCCAAGCAGCGGCAGGGACGCCTGCCTCGGATTTCGCACCGTCTGGGTCGTCGCTCTGCCGGACTGTTCCGCCCCGCAAGGGGACTATCTCCCAAAGGATTTGCGTCGACGACTCGTGTTTCGGCTGCTCCTTCCTCCTGACTGTGCGTCGGCGGCAAGCCACGAATACACGAGGAGGGCCGCAGGTGGTCACCTCGGTGAGTTTCGCTGCCGTCGTCTGTGTGGCGCGCGTGGGGGGAACGCTCGCTCTCTCGGGGGAGACAAGTGGCTATTTCTGCGGCGCCAGCGCGTGAAGCCTTTGCGCGCTTCTCAGTGAAGGAGCGTTTCTTCTGGTCGCCGAAAGCTTGCGGCGTGAGCCGCAGCGCCATGCCATAGAAGACCGGCGCCGGACGTGTGTGACGCGAAGCAGCGACTGCCGTCGCCCACCTGAAGGAAAGTTCGCCTGCAGAAACGCCGTCGGCCCCCACGCCGAGAGAGGACGCAATGTCGTCATCGTGGCCTCCGATGTTCAACAAGTTCTGGAACAAGAAATCAGTCACCATCACAGAGTATGACCCGACGTACAAGGTGGTCTATCTGGGCAACGTTCTCACCCCGTGGGCCAAGGGTGAAGGTTGCGTGGACAAGCCTCTGGCCACCCTGTGGAAGAACTACTGCACCAATGTCAAGCAAGACATCCACATGAAGCTGACCGTGTGCAACTCGGGTCTCAAGGCGGTTACCAAAGAGCACGGACTCACGGAGTACTGGGCTAGTCGCATTACGCACTGCACGTCGGTGTCCACACACCCCAAGATCTTCTGCTGGATATACAGGCACGAGGGGCGCAAGATGAAGCAGGAGCTGCGCTGTCACGCTGTCCTTTGCGTCAAGGAGGAAGTGGCGCGCCAAATGACCACGCAGCTAAACCAGAAGCTCGCCGCGGCGCTCCAAGAGTTCAAGCGCGAGAAACTGAGCCGGCAGAAAGCGAGGCTCTCGCTAGGAAGCATCTACGAGCAGCCGGCGATGCCCCGAAGGAAACAGATGCTCAGCACCGGAACCAGCAATTTCAGGGCGCCGCTCGAGAGATCCCGGAGTGCGCCCAAGCTCACCTCCATCGAGGAAGACGAAGAGGACGAGGACTTCGAGGACGACCTTATCACCACAGGCTCGGAGCACGAATCCACGTCAGACGTGGTGACGGACGCCGACTTGGACTCACTGTCGGACCATTTCATGCTTGGTGTTTGTGTGCGCGAGACAGACTCTGTGGACTCGGACTCGGTGGAAGACATGCCTAACCCACAGCTGCGGAGACGGCCGCTGAACTCAATCGACGAGACGGTGGACGAGGAGTCGGATAACGTGTCAGATGAGTCGGGTTACTCGGAAGAGAAGATTTGAGCTTGGGATGTCGACTCGAAAAAGAGACCGTGCGGAACGTTGGAACACATCCCCTTTCCTCAGGAACTTGTACATAGCGTTGTTGTTGTTACTGTCATTTGCCTGTTTCCGTTGACCGACGCTCTGGACCAAAGCGCGTGCCTTGGGTGTCTGCGGGTGTGTATGGAGTGTGCGTGTGTGTGTGCGTGTGTGTTGCCGTCAGAGGTCGAGAAAAACAAATATCACAGCTGCAGAGAAAACCATCTCCCACCTCGCGGCGCACCGATTCCTTTGTAAGTACACAAACTGGTACTGGCAATGACCGTTGTCCTAAACCACGGTGTCTTGCCGAGACCTTCTCGTTTCCTGTAAGTGCGCGTGTGCCTGATAAAATAGTGACGAGCCCTCTGAGAGGTCACCAGATTTCGTTTAAGCGATTGACGAATCTCAAATCAGTATTTCAAAGCTCTGCTAAAGAGTTCAACTTAAGTTCCTCCTATTGTTGGCACGCGTTGTCGGGTGCGTGTGCCTCCTCAAAGAATTTCTCTCATGGCTGATATCGGGAAAAGGCTGATGTGATGCGAGCGAAAGAACAAAGTGTGTGTCCCTTGTGCCGTGTTTATTTTATTTTCGCCAGTCGGCGTGGCCGACTTGCAAGAAGTCATCCCATATGTGGGAATTGTACAGGAAGAAAAGAAGCGATGATAATTAAAAGAGTGAACGTGTGTTCATGACCTATCTATGTCTCTTGCATTTATTCCCTGCTGCATGCCGCAGTTAGTCGGCCTGACCTGAGCCGCGACTGTGTGAATGCTTATTGCTCCTTTTCGGGTTTGAAATGTTTTGGAGAAAATAACTTATCTCATGTAGGTTAAGTACTAAGGCGGAGCACTGCCTAAAACTTTGTTGACTTCTTAAACATCACTGCACTTGGCATAATTTACGTTCGATCATGACTGTAACGCAGATTCAATTGGAAGTTTTGCAGGGCTCATTTTTGTGCCTGGTGTTCGACGGCTTCAATGAAGAGGTGAAAGCGCGATCGTGATAACACATTAGCTGATTGTCAGAGCTTGGCTTACGGTATTTTAAGGACGATTCTGGACTGACAATATAGCCGTCGGTCCCCCCCCCCCCCCCTCCCTTTCCGCTTTCTCTGTCTAATCCTATACATGTTTGGACATCTTCCAGAGCACCGGCAATTTCCTCTTTTGACAATTCACAAGCTTGGCAGCAAAACGTGCTGCATTCTGTAACTGCATTTTTAAAAAAGCGAAACTAAATTGCAGTTACGTGCGTGCCGCTCAATGCATAAGAAAGTATTTCGTCAATATAGATGAGCATCGGAAAGATTCCGTTCCGCTATTGTGCGATATTCAACTTCTTAAGTAGCGGTAATCGACACCTTTGTGAGACTTAGTGCGTGGACAGCGTTGAGCCGTTGTTGCGCAAAGTCAGTCGCACGGTTTCCTCATCTCGTGATCGTTGGATAAGTGTTATCGATTGCAGCAATTTATTGGCAAGCACTCCGCCCCTTGTGCACCTCCTGCATCCTCGTCAGTTGCGAAAGTGTTTGATTCGTATAAATGTACCGTCAGCGGGTCAGAGCGTCGATGGTCAAAGTTGCATGTGTATAGGCAGTAGATTGTTCGTGGGAGATACGAGTGAGAAATTAATCGAGCCTGACGATACACATAAAGTATCGTCACAGAATTCTCCATGTGGTAGACAACGAGCTGTGGTTCTTGCGTGTAGTGTAACTTTTGCACAGCGTGGATATGCATGTACTTAACTCAGCATAGAGCTGTGGTAAGGCAGCCAGATTCCTCTGGTAGTATGGTAGCAGTCGATTTCATTATCGTTTGCATTCTGGTGATCAGGAGATCATGAGTAAACAAAGAATGCATTTTCGCGTTCAGGAAAACAACAATAAAAGAAACACACACGCACACACACACACACACACACACACACATATATATATATATATATATATATATATATATATATATATATATATATATACTGTTGTCTATTGGACTGCGAAAGAGTGTTGATGTTGATGGCACAGAAGATGCATCCTACATGCAGTGTGTAGTTCTGTTTCTGGCTTCAACTGTGCTAGACGCACCCGTGCCTGGCTTACACGCTATATATAAAAAAAGAAAAACTTTTATAAAGAACTGCACAAGTGCATGTATGGGGTTGATGTCTATCGCTTTTGGTTAATTTTCCTTCTGGCCTCGGCAGAAGCTCGTTTAGGACGTCACGGCACGTACGTTTCCCGACGCGTGCTGCGACTGTGTTACAAAGCTTCCTTTAGGAGATGCGAAAGGCGAAGCTATTAAAGGACTCGTGCCTAGCTGCGAACGCGGACTCGCACCAGACAGGAAGGAGGTCGGGGTTAGTACGGGAGTTTGAAAGAGCGTGCGCTGATTCCCGCCGGTGCCATTTGATGTATTTTTCTTTTACGTCCTCTTCAGGCGTGCTCCGTTATGCAGCCCACAGTAAATGGGGCGCGGCTGTAGAGCCGGAAAGCCATAACCGCTCCAGTTTGTTGGCATGTAATACAAGCGACGTGCTTTATTGTGGCGGACAGCATACGGCGCACGTTTGTTGCTTGAAGTTAAGGCATCTCCACCAAGGTGAGCTGGAGAAGAAACACCAGCGACAGTCGATGTAATGGCGTAACCGAATATAAAGCTGTGGCTACTGAACAGGGATAGTAACAAAAATGAGAACTCCATGCTAAGTCTGCTATAAAGAAGCGAAGAGCGCCGTCTTGCCCCCTTCACACCGGAACAGATTAGAAATCTGTAGGATTGGGACTAACGTCCGTGTATTCGTTGAACGCAACGCGCCCTTTCGCCAGAAAAGAGAAGACTATCACCGAAAGAAAGGACAGAAACCTTCGATAAAGTCAGGCCACGTCGCTGAAAGGACGGTACGAACCTATTTTAGGTAAAACTTGAGGGAGAAAAGCAAAAGTTCACCTATTATTTCAAGTGAGAAAAGGAAGCGAAAAGCATATAGTCTTTATTCGAGTATTGTGGTATCAAGGTATCCCGTAGGAAGAATTCATGCGTCGTGCGGACTGGGTAAGCATTATGTTCCCAATGATTATCCATACATGGCGATACAGTGGCCCTCGCTCTGATCAAGCGTGCTACACTGCGAGATACGCAAAAAGGCCGGCAAAGCATGATTTCGAGTACCGTAAAGAAGTGGAACGTAAAAGGCATCGTGCTTAGTATGTCTCGACGTCTTGTGTAAGTGCTTTGTCGAATGGGCCCCGAATACTTTTCAAGGAGAGCGACGCAGAAGAAGCGCTGATGTTTCCGAAGCACAGCTTACGAAACCAGCTCAGCAGATAAGACGACGTATATATAGTGCTGCGAAGGGGAAGCCATGGCGACAGCGGTGCGCGACGGACGTCGGACAGAAAAGGATCAACTAGACGCGCCAGCGAGCGCGTTTGTGACCCAAAGCAATGGTGGCAAGCTTCGTAATAATCACGGGATATGGATCTGCGGCCTTATTTTGTAACGGCTGGCTCTTTTAAGCTTTATTCTTGCCTTTCGTCATGGTGTCCAAGTTCAAATGAATGCAATTCATCATTTACAAGCTACTCGTTTGTCCAGACATATAATTGCGAACGGTATCACAAGTGTGCGCCAATACATATTCGCTTGCTTTCTTCTTTTTTTTCTTTTTTTTTTTTTTGGCCAAATGGACTCCGCGAACATTTCACATTTCCTGTCGCTTTAGGAATGAGTAAATTTTCGTCATTCTATTCGGTATTCCGTAAACGTTTCTCTCGAATATTCGTATTCGATACGATTGTGAAACATGACTATTCGAACATACCTAGTTATACTACCATGAAGCGTCTGTGTGCTGTGACTTTGTAATGCCTTCAGGACCGGCCCGCCTTGCAAATCACGCTAAAACGTTTTCCACCATCGGCCCAGTTTGCTCGCTCAAAGAGCCGTCCACGCTAAGTGGGTGGTAAAAGCCAAACATAATCGTCTTTTTAAGGCGTGCTCTTTCACGTTTCCTAGGTGACACGGGCCTGGATTCACGCCTGTGATACCAGTTGTGTAATGTGTCCTTCACCTCGTTCCTCCCATTATCATCCCCCGTTGTGAACCTTTTTCTTCCCCTCTTCCCCTTCCCTTACGTAGAGTAGCAGGCCAGATGCTCCATTATCCGGCCGACCTCTCTACATTTTCCAGTCATTAAAATACCTCTTCTTCTTAAGACGATCCCTGGCCACGTTACTATACAGCTGAAGGTGATTCGGTGAAAGCGTAGCGGACTTATTGTGCGTGTCAAAAAGGAGTACTTCTGTTCGACAAAGGGTTCGTGTTCATGTCGACGAGACGCGAGTGACATGGTTTGCGAAACATTATATTGCAGGGAGCTGATATGACTGGCGAACGACCTGTCACCGGATTGCAACCTCTTCGTGGCACCACTTGGCTCGTCTTAATGCACCACATTCTTCCCTATCTACAGCACAAGACATATATAAATAGGGAAAAGCTTGTATGCACAATTCGCGCCAAATCACTGAAGTGCACCGGATATGGTATACGTTGTTGATATGGGAATTATTGTTCTCAGGAACAAAAATTCGGCTAGAATCATCTAGTGCAGAGAAAGAGTAAGGACAGGAAGGGCAGGGAGATCAACCAGACGAACACCCGATTTGCTACCCTACACTGGGGGTGTTGGAAAGGGGAGTAGAAAGAGGGAGAGAGCGGGTGCTGAGTGCGTGTGGGAGGATGCACAGGGAAACTATAAACCGTCTCTTAAGCCGGTGCACTTCAAGTAGTGCACTAGTGCACGAATCGTTTTTCGTGCCAGTGGCGGGTGTGGCCACCGTCCGAGTATCTTTGACTCGGAGAAAGGACTTGAGTCTAATCTGTTTAAAGGGTAGCATTTGTAAAACCTGCACCCATCTAATATTTGTGTGTCTGATTTAGCAAAGGCGAAATCTTATTTTACGTTTTCAAATTTCTTTTTCTCGGCGCTCCGAATCAACTCGTCAAAGTGTTACTTCAGTCTTGGCTACCATGCAGTGCTGTATACGCGCAGCGCGAGTAAACGGAAACTCGCGCGGTTCCCTGGGAGTCGGTCGTTTCATTTCGTCGACTAACTTGCGAACGGCGCTCTTTCTCTCCGGAGCATAGAGCACGACCAGCGTGGTTTCCACCTTCCGCAAACGTGACGCAGCGAAAACCGTTTCGGCGCTCCACGAGATATCACGCACGGAAACACCCGTGGGTGGACGGGCAAGTTTGTGTTGTTCTTCGCATTCGTGCTCTGTTCTAGTGACGGCGCCTACAAGATGTCGCCGAATGCGCTGACGTCCGTTCAAGCGCGCTATACCTGCGGGCCGCGCTTGCACTCGCTGCCTGCTTTGAAACGTGTCGGTACTCGTGGCACGCGCCTGTCTCTTCCTTCCGCGTTCTTCTCCACCGAGGAAGACGAACGCACGCCTCCGAATCACGACGACTAAAATAAAGGTGACGATGGAAAGGAAGAGCAAGAATTTGTTGCAGAATGCATGACTGAAGTGAGAAAAGAATGGCGATGTTTATGATAGACTGACAAAGATGGGCTCCTTCCACAGATAATTGAAGGCAGCGCTGACAGCGCTTAGTTATGTTGTAACAGTGAGAGTGACCAGCAGGACGTAAGAGACATCAGCGTATTGAGCACGAAGCGTCCGACGGTTTATCTAATCAACATTTGGGAAAGGACGGCAAATAAAAAAACTTTTGTTCCTGTACATGTCCTTGTTTAAATCATCAGCGTAAGGACTGAAATGTACACCGCTGCATGTTAACCGCCCGAGATAACTTACTCACACTCGTGAATATCGGCTTTTGTTCTTTTGAAGTTAAATACACAAGCATAAAAAAATTGTCGTTGACGATTTAGCGGTGAATGTGAGAGAAATGCTTTGGCATTCATTATGTCGCACCTCTTTGAGGTGATCCATGATTGAAATCGCGTTCACCACATTGCGAAATGTTGCTCAATCTCTCTCTCTCTCTCTATATATATATATATATATATATATATATATATCCTTTCCACATTTCACATACCCTTTTTTTCTACTTTTACTCTCTTATGCTTACGCATTAAAATAAAAACGAGAGCTCCAACTTAAAGCCCGAAGTGGGTGGCACCTTGTGACATTAGCTCGATGATTTCGCTTCGCCGGTTTCCGCGAAAAGTTGATGCTAATAAGTACGAAGCTGCATCGTCATCACCTCCTCAACTCAGTTGGTTCCTTCCCCCTTTTGCATTACTACGGACTGGTGTGTCATGAAGGGGAAGAGCTCGCCGCTTATTGTCCAAATGTCGCCGGTTTTGTTGACTTAAACGCCCAGACGGAAGGTGCGGCGTCACGCGCCAGCTTCTTCTTGTGCTCGTGCTTCCCAATAAACTGCTACATCTCGAGGCGTTTAAAAGGTCATACTTGGCAAACATTTTATTCTTTTGACTTGTTTGTTTGTGTTGGTCCATAACAATGCGGTTGCGTACTTACTAGCGACAATTTTTTGTCTCGCCCAGCTGGGCGAGACAAAAAATTATAACGATAATGAGAATGTGAACGTTAAAGCCTAGGCTTTAACGTTCACATTCTCATTATCGTTATAATCTTATTAAAACACTTGTAAGACCACCTGCTTCTTGGCGAATCCGAGCCGTTGTCGGGAAATAAGAACAAAAACAACGCGCCCGCATTAGAGAAGCAGCGCGCCTAGCTAGGTACTGATCAGGTATAAGACACTCTATAGCTACTGGTCTGAATAAACCTCCCTGCAGTATAGCCTCGTCCTGCTACTTGTAAAAGGTGTTATACTTCATGTTACCTCGTGCGCGTTTTGTTCGTCCATGATAGTGCGGGCAGTTAGTTGCACGCTCTGTCGCAAGCGTTAAGGCAATGCGTCCTCTTGCCGATCGAAGTGCGACGTGGTGTTGCGTGGGAGACAAGGGGTTTCTCGCCAGAGTGGGCGTTGTCACACGCGATGACACCTTTTACGTAACAAGTTCTTATACGGGTACGCGTAGCAATATCGCTCACGCGTTCGGTATCAGCATTTGTTGAGCCGAATATATATGTAGGCACGAAAAAAAAGAAAAAAAAACACATCCCAGCACCATTACAGGCTTGGAAACAATTCACATTGAAGACATGCTATTATGACCAAACTACACGTGCCGTCTGTTGCTCTTACTTTGAAGGACAATTTTTACGGATGCGATGGTTTATGAGCACTGTAGAAGCGTGAAGCAACGTTTGCTATACACTTGGTCGCAGCAGCCAAAGCGAATTGTTTCCAAGCGTTTAGTTCCAGGAAGCCTTCTTCAAAATTTACAAGCTTTCGACCACATATACACGAAGTGTAGAATTTTAATCACATAGTCTATGTCGCGAACACAGGTGCACATGAATGCGTGTGCCTCCGCGGATTCGTTATTTCACATACGTTACTCGGCCACTCCAATCCTCCTTGGAGGCGATTTGTTCTGCAAAATGTTCTGGCGCACAATTCAAAAGCCAAAGCAAGAGTGATAGGTGTTACTGTGCTAGGATAAGTTGACTAGCAGGGGCCACGTGAACGGAATCAGCTGAAACAGCTAGCCGCAGTAGCAGCGAGGAGAACGGAGCCCATCTGGAGAGGAAATCCCTGCGGCTGCATACGGGGACAGTTCAAGCCACGGGCAAGCGGAACTTGATGATAAAGAAAGCACTAAGCTTTCCCACTGCAGGAGTATGCAGTGGGATTTTCCACATACCCTTTAGTATAAATTAGTAACCAAAATCTCGCTGCTGAACTTTAAAACCAATCTTGCTGATTTACGGACGCATTGGTCAGTGGTGAATTCTGCGTCTATTTTCAAAGGTTGTGGAACAGAAAATAATAATAATCTGCTACTAAATACTTGTATGATCTGGTTTGCAAACCTTGAATCTCGAAGGAGAGGTGCAAGGCACATTTCACGCTGGTTGTTGGATCTCAACGCCTTAATGCCCATGGTAAAATGGCGTTGATCCTCTGCTTCGCTCTGTAGGGACGTCCTCCCTGCACGAGAAATTTTGTTTAGTTTTTATTTGTTTTTGCAGAATTTTCGGATAGTAGCCCTGCACTACTACGACCACGTGTTTATTATGTCTAACGCACGGCCAGCAACATTATATGGCTCCCAGACGGTTTACCTTCGAGAGTCAGCTCCTCCTTGCGCGCGCGCTTCCGGACACGTGACACACATTATGCTGCACAGCACATGCCAGCACGTTGCTGCTCTTTCAGTGCCCGATCATCTGCTCCTTGCTTTTTTGTCTCCTCCCGCTCATGCCATCTGGTGACTGTAACCGTATGTCTCCGTACATATGTATCTATAACGTGAGTAGACGTCTCTGAACTTAAACGACCTTGAGATCTGTTGATGCACAAATTTCGGGAATGTGTTTCTACTGTTTAGACTTATTCCCCTCCACCCCCTTCTTTTTTTTTTTTTTTGTAATCCACACTTCATCGATTGACCAACTGATAAATTATAGACGGTACCCGTATATAAACGGCAAGCGCAGGCAAACGAACAATATGGGTATAAAGGTGGCCACTTGAGCGTGTGCGAACAAAAGTAATCGGTGTTATCGCTAATACTTACAACCTACATCAACTTATAAGCATTGAGCTTTCAGCGAACGTGAGCACGCAGGTTCTACTTGGCTGAGGCTTCGCGCAGTCCCTAACGTATACGTTGGGCGTGTCCTGTAATGGTCAAAGCAGGTGGTGGAGGGGTTGCTCAGGTGTCAAAACAGCCAGAAATTGGAGGAATCTACCCCAAGCTGACAACAGTAGGTCAGTAAGCATAAAGCTCTTACCCGCACGCATTGTTTCATTTCGTTTTAATGCGCCTGACTGTTCGACTGTAACTGCTCTTAAAGTAGTGTGCGGGCTGTCGTATTAGGTGTTCGGTGTCGTGTTCTGAACAGTGAAATTAATTGCACAAATAACTCAAGTTAGGCACGCACAGAGCTTCTGCCGCTCTATTCTCCCCCAACAAGGATCAGTAAAGTAAAACGCGTTTCGAAGAAATTTCTGGCCACGGGATGCAAGTGTCCCGTGTGCGTTAGCACGTCGGCCGCTATACTATACTCCGTCTGCCCACTTTCTGATCTTCCTTTATATTTATTTTTTCTTCGTAACGTCCGTATAGGCTGCATAATCCGCATTTATCCGCGTAATTACTTTACGGGGACGCTTCAGCTCTCTCTAAACTGAAGGACAAGCCGTACGAAATATACATAATATCAACGGTCCTTTGCCTCGTTTAGACTTGGAACGCACGCGTTATTTGCAGCGCCAGTGTCTCAGTGCGCTCGCTCGTGGCCTACATCGGGGGACGCGGCCTTGATTGCACGACGACTGCGACGACGGAGGCTGCCGAGGAATCTTGCGTTGCCACAGCAGCAAGGTGTGCGCGCGTGCTATCTGCGAGCGAGATCGAAGGCGACGCCACGGTGCCGGGCTGCTCGTGCTTCGCGCTTCCACGCGCGCGTTCTCTCGGTCGTGTACCTTACGTTGCACGTTCTCGGGCCTCGACTGCGACCGCCATAGACGCTGCGCAAGCGTTGACAGAGGCAAGAGAAACACATATTATATACAGTAAATAAACTTTGTAATGGAGCAAACAGTCCTTTCACAAGTTTGCTTTCCAAAGCTTAGAAGGTATACGCGCCCGCTGTGTACAAACAGCCGCATTCAAAGAACCGCAAATGAGTTCACCGTATTGTGGAAACAGTCGCAGGAAGACGCAGGAGTGTCTGGCACTAATGGTGTTGGTTGCCCTTGGACTTTTGCTTCATCTCTGCGCTATTATTTCACACTTTTATTTCTCCTTACCCCTCCACCGTGCAGGGTAGCAAACCAGAATATCCAGCCTCCCTGCCTTTCCCACCTCGTTTCTCTCTCTCTCACACACACTCTCTTTGACTGCTTATTTTGCCTGCTAGCGAACAATAGTGCCAGAAAGGTATAATGTAAAGATTCCCGTATCTCTTTTCCATTCATTTCTTATCTTAATTATACCGCAGTTCACGATCGGCTGATGTTGGGACATATCGAAGGCGGAGCGCTGCTTGGGCCACTGACCAAGCGCGGAAAGGAATTAACCTCGAAAAAGAAAAGTTGTCGCAGTTCTATAGATTCTCAGAATGGTTTATTCTTAAGTTGATGGTGATAACCGCTTAGCTCGGCAAAATTTCCTAATCGTGAACACAAAACAATGTGCGAAGCAGATGTTTGCGCAAAGCTGGCCGAACTTCGATTTCTACCACTTGGAATCGATTTTAGTCATTAAGTAGCGATACGTGATGTATGCGCCTCAGAGAGATCAGGGTCTGTATATGTATAGCGTGAGGTTTCTCGTTGCTGGATGCTATTCCTTTCTTATCACCCACTGCTCACGACCAGTCGATCGGGCTGATAACTCAGGCGATACGCTGCTCGGACCACTGATCGACTAATCGAGGAAAGGCAATGACCTTCAAAGGAATCTTTTCGTTATCCTGTCTCTAGTTTCACAAATACTCGGAGGAGCCATGGCGTGGCGGTAAAAAAAAAAGCTTTTGGCTAACGTACGACTCCTTTCCTGTGCGCTCATATTTTTATCAGGAAGAATATTAATCGTTTAAACAAGTTTCGGAGAGGTAGGCCTTTTGAACCACGGAGCAAAAAAGAAATACTCTGAATTTTCAATTTCACCTTCAGTATGTGAAGCTAAAGCGAAAGCTCTCATATGTCGCATCATCCGCGTGCAAAATATCGATGGCGGAGCCGTGGTTCCGCTCCACAGGCGTCAACCGCAGTCGCGGTGGCGTTCAGTCTGTGGTTCTCAGTGAAGGGCGTGGACTCGGGATGCAATTTGTTCATTGCTCTATTTTCAAACGTTCTGGATAGAGATTCGCTATTCCTCTTTCTTGCACCAAAGAGAAGTAAATATTGAAATGCAAGAAAATAAATTTGTGCGTTCATCATGTAACTCTCAGCGTGCATCTTTGAATAATTTTTGGAATCATCATTTAACTCCCAACACGGCGTTTGAATCAAACGTCTTTGATGCAGTAAAAACATGAAGCTTGAGCTGTGTGGCTGGAACTAGTCGGCGTATGATTTGGCGGCCTATACTTGCATCCCAATAGCTGCGACATGCCGGCGAACGGCGCGGTCTTGGAACGTGCGAGGCGATGTGTGTTGCGCTCGCCGAACAACTCGACACGCCAAAGGCACCGCCAAGAGCGGCGAGGCTTTGTCGCTGGTCACGCGGCAACACCGCAACAGGCATTTCTGTGCACGTGATGCAAGATTGCAGTGCTGATCTCGCGACGTTCGGGCGGCTACTGGCCGAGAGTTTTTCTACGGCATAAATTAGCACTTCCGTTTTAGGAATCGGACGACAGGGGATATGCTGCCTTCGAATTTCCTGTCTTGCGCGATAAGCCACGCCGTACTTTCTTATCGTGGTCTGAAGCGATTCGAATAAAATCTAACACAAAAAAGAAAAAAGAAAAGGGAGAAACAAATGTAAGCGGTAATTAGAATACCTGACGCTGTCTGTTTAACGTTACTCTTGCCGTACGAAAGGCTGAGAGGCCCCTGGTCGTTTATCCACTGCATTGCTTTTTCCTAATGGGAAGATAGTTGAGAAGAGTGTTGCTCGTTTATACTCTCTTTTTTAATCTTTTATCCGTAGGACAAACGGCCATGTTACAAATTGAGCGCATAGCGAAGCTATAAGTGTCGTGATGGTATGAGGAGAAACAAAACCCGCGCACGGCAGGTCGAACGCCACACACCAGGCTAACCACCGCTTAGAGCGTAACAACAAACACAAGAAAAAGAGAAGGAAAATAAAAACAGGCCGCAAACTGTACTGGCGCGTGTGAGCGCACATAAAATACAATACTTGCCATAGAAAACAAGAGCGAGAGCAATATCCTGTCTTTCAGTTTTTCTCCGGCCTTTATTAGGGCATCCAACGAACCGCACGTGTGCCTGCACGGGAAGTGAGGCAGTGAGGTCATGTTGCTTCCACTTGCAAAAAGCAGTTTATATATAGATATATAATCGCTTTGTGCTGTGTCTGTTAGTTTATTTATTCAGTACTCACAGGCGCAAAAATGTATTATAGTGGGGGGGAGAGAGGTTTTACAAAGAGTCAGAAACGTTTACAAAGGATTTTCTTTCTAAACAACGTGTGAGGCGAAAAAGGAAAGAACAATCAAACTTTCAGCAGTTTCAAAACACGTTAAGTTATGCAAGGGCAACACAACAAAAATATCAAGGAAACGGGAAAGTTGAATCACTTCAACAGGGCAAAAAATATATGTATAATTTGACGCGACGTTGACGACATCGGCAGGCAACCTACTCCGTTTCTTGTATAGTTCCTGAAAAAAAAAAAAGATTTCTTAAGCAGTTCTGTCTTGCACGGAATTTCTCGTACGTTTAGCTCGTGGTCCACGGATTGTGACCGGCAATGAGGCAGCATTATATACTTGTCCCTTTGTGTACTAATTGTACCGTACTATAGGGAATGAAAAAAGCTATAGACGCAGTTTTCTGCGTCGTACTTCTAAGGTATCCTATTTAAATTCTTCCTTAGCGCTCGTAGCTCTGATATTAACTTTGTATCGACCTGACACGTGCAGCGCAACCAGATTCTGTACCCTCTCAAGTTTATCTGTGTCACGTGCCGTACTCGAGAACTGACTTTACGTACATTTGTATAGCAGCTCTCCTGTAGTCTGGCTGAACGCTCTGGAGTTCCCAGGAAGAAAACCTAGCATTTTCCCTGCCTTAGCGGTTACATAGTTTCTGGTTACCTGTTTCTGCTACAATAATTCTGCGGTGTGTCAGACACCAAGGTAATTAAACTGTGTCACTTTAGCTATTACATTGTTATTCAAGGTGTAAGAGAAATTTAAGGAGTTATTCTTTCGAGCGAATGTCATGTTGACTGTTCTGGTTAGGTTTAGCTGCATGAACCACTTGGTGCACCATTCACTAATTACAATGAGGTCTTGCTATGTGTAAAAAATAATAAGTAAAAAAAATGAAATCGGACTCGCTATTGCGGCATTCGGCGTATATGTACAACACAGGGACGCTATAACGTAAAGCTATTCCAAACTTTTCTATTCCAATTCTGCAATCAGCCCTCCGCGATTGGTCAACATTTTTTTTCTTTTTTGGACCATCCCAACTTCGCCTGTCTGTCACGGGACTTCACGAAAACTGCGATAGCTCTCCATCTGTTATGACGTGTACACACTTATTATGCATGATTGGACCGAACAAAAGAAAGATATTTATTTCTCATGTGTCGCATTTTCGCCATTAGCCTTCGGCTATCAGTCAAAAGTTTTCGGGCTGCACCCACTTCACCTGCCTGTCACGCGACATCACAAAACCACGAAAACTTACCGCGTCAAAGTGACGTGTACGCGTTAAAAATGCATTAATATGCCGAACAAAATTGAATCTTTTTCTGAAAAGCCGCAGGCTGCTCCGTTCCGAAAGGAATAAAGGGTGGCTGCCGCCGATCGCTCAGGTACTTGCTACTCGCACCTGCCGGAGAGCATGGTTTTATTTGCGTATAATAAAACTTTCTGCGTAGACGTGTAACGTTTTCGAGCGCTTTTGGCACGTTTCCAACCTTGCTCTGCCAACTCTTCTCTGCTGAGGATCCGTTTTGGCGGCATTCTTAACCTCCCGTTGCACGCCGCCCCGATTTTCGACCAGCCACGGTAAGCGAAGTAAAGGGAAGCACACCAATCGTAGACGCCAGCACCATCCTCATCTTCTCTATATTCATTGAGCTGGCGCGGCCCCATCGAAACCCTATTCACTTGAGCGTGCCCCTCGTATCCTGGCAGCCAATCACAAAGGAAAAACCGCTCAATCTAGACAATGTTATTCGTTTTGAAAGCAAAGAAAATTGACTTCCTATAAACTAGAGAGAGAGAGAGAGAGAAGGGAAGAAGGAAAGGCAGGGAGGTTAACCAGACTGAGTCCAGTTTGCTACACTACACGTGGGGAGGGGAATGTGGAGTGAAAGACAGCGAGAGAGAAAACATGAGTCTATACCGCACTTTCACATGCACTAAGTTAGGTGTAGGATGTCTGTAGTCGGGCACTCAAGTCTGTTGCCTTCAGGTAGGGAAAAAGCGCTCGAACTGCTTTCTGGGCTAATGAACTGTGAGGCCAGGCTTCCAAGACCTTTGCTTCCGTAAATGGCCTGTCGTCCAGTCTATTCAAGGCACACTGGAGAGTTTGACGTTGATTATGAAAGCGAGAACAGTGGTACAGAAGATGACTGATGGTCTCTTTACACTTGCACTTATCGCACATTGGAGAGTCTGCCATTCCAATACGAAAGCTGTGGGAGTTGGTGAATGCTACTCCTACCCACAGCCGACACAGCAGTGTTGCGTCACGTCGTGAAAGGTTTGCTGGTAATATAAGTTTCAGTGATGGGTCGAGGCTGTATAAACGACACTTAGAGTTCTGTTGTGTATGTGAGTAACTTAACGTGATGGTACGAGCGAGACTGCGAAGCTCTCTTTCAGCGTCTACTCTCGATATAGATATAAGGAGTGTCACTGCGCCAGCCTGGGCATGGCGGGCAGCGTCCTCGGCGAGGTGATTACCAACGAGGCCACAATGTCCCGGCAGCCACTGAAAGATGATATCCTGTCCTCGTTCAGAAGCGCAATGGCAAGTTTCGTTGATTTGTGACACCAGCTGTTCATAATTGGCACGTCGTAAGCCTCGCAAGCTCTGGAGGGCCGCTTTCGAATAACAAAATATTGCCCATGTGTTGGGCGGTTCTTTTTCAATGTATTCGAAAGCAGAGCGAAGAGCGGCCAGTTCGGAACCTGTGGATGTCGTTACGTGTGAAGTCTTAAACTTGATCACAACAGATTGCGATGGTATAACAATGGCGCCCGTCGAATTTTCCGAGACGGAGCCGTCCGTGTAAACATGGATTCGATTAGCATATGAACAATAGTAAAGTTCCAATGTGATCTGCTTGAGAGCCGCGGTGGTCAGGCTAGCTTTCTTCACTATTCCTGGGACAGCAAGATAAAGCGGATGCTTTTTCAAGCACCACGGAGGCGATGGCGTTCTTGTTGCGGGTGAGTGCCTCGATGACAAAGAGTGCTGGTTAGCCGCAATTGATCTGGAGAACTCTGCCTTGGGTCTTTTCTCAGGCAAGCGAGCGAGATGGTGGTCAGGGACTCTGGATATTTGGCGAGCATGCGCCCCGAGTGCGTCGATAGCTATATAGGTCATTATTGGGTGGTCTCTCGCATTGGCAATTGTTGCTACGGTTGAAGCATTTCGAGGTAGCCCCAGACATGTTCGACGGGCTTGGCCTTGAATGCTCTGTAGGACATATATGTTAGTTTTGTTAGCATTGGACAGCACTGGTGTGCTATATCGCAAGTATCCTAGGAAGAGCGTGCTGTATAGTTGAAGCATAGATGCCACGCATGTGCTCCACGTTTTAGCGGCAAGAAACCTTAGTATATGGGTGATAGAAGAAAGCCTCTTCTTCAAGTATGAGATGTGGGGCTCCATGAAAGGTCTCTGTCGATAATAACGCCTAGGAATCGGTGAGATTTTGCGTAGGAAATCGGTTGGTGGGCAATAGAAATGGGGTACCAGGTCATGGGCTTGTGTGTAAAAGCGACGAAGGCGCACTTCTCGGTCGAAATGCTGAGGCCTTGAGCACGCAGGTACGATGATGCTAGGGTTACTGCTTTTTGGATCCGTGCACGCACCTGGACACGTGTAACTGCCGAGGCCCATATGCATATGTCATCAGCATATATGGAAAGATTTACTGTATGTGGTAGAACGTCGGCAAGTCCAAGGATTGCAAAGTTGAACAAAGTGGGGCTAAGAACTCCACCCTGCGGGACGCCACGGCAAGTCAGCGGTTCGGCCATGTGCACTGTGCACAAAGGAGCTTTTGAATAGATAGCTCCGAATCCACCGAAACATGCGCCCACCTATGCCATTATTTTCCAGGGCATCAAAGATGGCTTCATGTGTTACATTATCATAGGCGCCTTTCACATCGAGGAAAAGTGCAACCGATATACGCTTGCGGTGTTTTTCTTGTTATACAGAGGTCGCGAGGTCGATGACGTTGTCAATAGAGGACCAGTCTTTTCTAAACCCAGCCATGGCCTCGGGGTATACGTTGTGTTGTTCAAGATGCCACTCTAGGCCGGTGAGAATCATTCTTTCCATGACCTTCCCAACACAGCTGGACAGCGAAATGGGTCGGTAGGACGCTAGGTCAAGTGGTGACTTTCCAGGCTTCAGGAGTGGTATCAAGTGGCTGGACTTCCACCGCTCAGGAACGACGCCATGATTCCATGACTGGTTATAACATTCCAGAAGTCTACCTCGGCCATCTTCACCTAGGTGGCATAAAGCGGCGTAGGTGATGCCGTCTGGTCCTGGCGGCGATGAGCGCCTGAATGTGGCCAGAGCAGCGTCCAATTCCTCGAGTGAGAAGGACACATTCAATTCTGGGAAGCGTGTCGCAGGAACCTCACCCAGAATTTCACTATTGATGGTGACCACACTGCCCGCAATCTTCACACAGAAATCTTCGGTTATATCGACCTGCGAGGGGCCTTGATGGAGGGCTAGGGCTGAGGATGGGTGTCGTTGCTGTGGAGACGAGCCAAGGGCGCGCAACGTCCTCCATATGGTAGACAGTGGCTTGCGGGGGTCAAGTGATTCGCATAACGTCTTCCACCGTCGTTCCTCCAGCCTGTCCATACGACATTGGATTTTCTTCTGTATACGTCGAGCGACTCCAAGGTCATGAATTGACTGGGTGCGCCTGTATTGCCTCTCGGCCCTTCTCCGAATCGTTCGAAGTCGCTCAAGTTTTATGTCGAAATCCGTACGTTTTTTTAGCAGATGTAAAGGTGTACTTATACGATTCCAGTACACTTGTAATAAGGTTCTCAATGGTGCGGGTAAATCATTCTTTGCATGCCTCTTCCACCTTTGTCTTATATGTTGACAACCTTACTTGTCGGGAAGTAGAAAAGGAGAAGCTTTCAAACCAGGGATCCGTAAGTAGGTGGGAATATGGTCACTGCCATGAGTCTCGATGTCAGAGAACCATCGAACATTTTGACCAAGTTGCCGTGACACCAAAGTCAAATCTAAGCAACTGCTATAGTTCGAACCACGCAAGTACGTTGGACTGCCATTGTTCATAATGCTGAGTTTGTGGTCGGAAGCAAATTCCACAAGTTTCCGGCCCCTGGAATTTATTGTGTAGCTTCCCCAAGCCAAGTGATGAGCATTAAAGTCTCCCGTAATAATCCAGGGTCCAGAATTCACCGTCAATATGTCTCGCAGTCGGTCGCCTTCGAGCCGACTAGGTGGGGAGATGTAGGCGCCGATAAGGGGGAAGGCAACTTTATTCTTTGTAATGCAGAGACACACGTAATGGTTTCCATCATGAGGCTGGACCGAGTGGGGAATGTAAGTTAGTTCTGCATGGATGTAAACAATTACTTTGCTGGATTGCCCGCACGTCGACGCCATAAAGGCTTCGTATCCAGAGAGTCTTAGCGCTTTTGACACGTTCGGTTCACATATTACCACTACAGGAAATCGGTTCGTAAAAACGTATTGGCGCAAACAAGAAATGCGTGATTTAAGTCCTCTGGCATTCCACTGGAAAATCGTCGCACTACGCACTTCATCACGGAGTGAAGGCAGTGGAAGACCATTGTGCTTACACAAGATTTGCAAGCATGCACTGAGCTCAGGGCATCCAACACTTGCAATGCGCTTCGAGCTGTTGGCGTATTCGAGTTGTCCACAAGAGTGCGAATCGCATTTATCACAGATTTGAGCATTGTTACAATTCGGCGGTCATGCTCTGTTAGCTCATCTGGGTGAGAGGTGAAGCATTGTGGTGCCACTCCTTGTTGGGTTTTTTCCACAGGTCTTATTCTTGGCAGTGGTGGCCATTCTTCATCCACAGCATTCTTTTCAGCTGCTCCATTATCTATACGCGGTTTGGACACATTCTGCACTGGGGTTGGAGCGGATTCAACAACAAGAAGCTTTGCGGCACGCGTATTCTGTGTGCGAAGAGCAGAATTCCTTGATGAACATCTGCGACGAGAACGACGTCGCCTGACGTCAGCAGCTGCTTCACGATGAGTCGACCGGTCCCTTACCAGTTTTTTCGAGACGGAGATGTCTCTTGTATACCTCTTGGGCATTTCTCTGATGAGGCGTCGTGGGGCCCTTGACAGTTTGGACACTTATAAGTTTTTGCCTGGCAGTAGCCTGCAGAGTGTTGGGCTGCCCAGCGGGAACATATCGTAGACTTTCCACAGACGGCGCTCACGTGACCGACTTTCTGGCAATTTCTGCACTGAAGCGGCTTGGGAACAAAGGGCCGGACAACATGTCGGAAATGACCTACCTTCACATGCGACGGAAGGCGGTCACCTTTAAAGACAATTTTTACGCATCTGGAATTTCTGAGATGGGCCACCTGCACTATTTGGGTCCCATGATTGGCATGCTTTATCGAAAGTGGTAAATCCTCGCCTGAGATGGCCGTATTAATGTCATATATGACGCCTGTAGTAGCCTCTTTTCCCATCGGGATGATGGTACGAACGTTCATGCCACCAAGGACAGTGACAGCTCGCAGAGAATCTAATGCCGACGCTTGAGCGACGTCTACTGCAACAACATTCTTCCTAGGGTTGACTCGGACGTCCTCAATGCCATTTGGCAACAGTCTCTCGAGTTCAACCGATGCAACTTGCCTGTTGAGGAACCTGATGTTGTCGGAGGGTAGCACAGGTAAGAAAAGGATGGTGTACTTCGGCGAACTCTGCGGAGTCTTCATAGTAGATGTGTCCACAGAGGCCCTAAACAACCGCCCCTTTGCTTTCTGACTCAGGACAGTCACGTAGTTGTCGTCGGAGCTGTCGTCGCTCTCGGTCGAGTCTATGAGGGTAGCCTGACTGTCGCTCGAGAGGCAGTTCCGCTTCCTTGAGGCTGCCGGCGCGGGGGCGCCGCTACACCAGGTGGGAGTGTGGGTGGCTCCACTTCCATTCCCGTCGAGCAGGGAACAGTGTTCCCCAAAAGAAAGCGAGAATTACCAGATAATACTAGTGACGGAGAACAAACACTCAGCAATAGCCCTATAAACTAAGAAGGCGTTTGATTGGGCTGTTGAGGCAACGCTGCGGGTGACCGCCCGATGCTTACGTCGGTGGTTACGAAAATTTGACGTCAGGAGATCGGAATGAAAGACATTCGAATAGTTTTACGTTATAGCGCCCCAGAACTGTGTACAAAACACAAATGAAGCAAAGAGACATATGATTTTGTTTCTTATTTTCTGTCTTTTCCATAGCCCTCTGCGTTCATAACACCTGGCTCACTCGCCGTGGTGGTTTAGCGGCTATGATGTTGCGCTGCTGAGCATGAGGTCGCAGGATCGAATCATGGCCGCGGCGGCCGCATTTCGTTGGGGGCGAAATGCCAAAACACCCGTGTCCCGTTCATTGGATGCACATTAAGGATCCTCAGGTGGTAAAAGTTAATCCGGAGTCACCAGCTACGGCGTGCCTCATAATCAAATCGTGGTTTTAGCTCGTAAAACTTCGGAATTCAATTCAATTCAACCCCTGCCTGCACAATCAATCCTTTGGGAAGAAACCCTCATTCCTTACTTCATTTATATGTCTCGCTCTCGCCCGTTCCAACATCTGTAAACCAATTTACGTCGTTAAGGGTGCTTCCTGTCTGTCACTCACATCCTTACACTCTTTACGGGTGTAAGGGTGTAAGTTGTAGGCCAAGTTACATTAGAAGAGATCCTTAAGGGAGTAAATCGGTTTACAGTGTTGTGTCCTAGAATGGCGGTTCTGCGCATCGCTGTTTTGGTCCAAACTTGTGTGTCCCAAGCTCATTCACAGTTTTCGTCAAAAGTATATGCTGGTAGTTGCGCATTGAATATGACCATAATTATACAGCATAAGATAGCGTCAATTCAGCATCAAATATTCAGCATAAAAGTTCGTGCACCGTGGCAGTCTCTTCGCATGTCCTGGCGACAGTTTTATAGTCATGCCCACAGAAGCTGGAATGTACTTCGGTGAGATGTATCATAAATGGCTCATTGCAGCGTTTAAAAATATGTACGTTTTATTGCCCAAATTTGCACAAATGTTAACTACAGACGGATCTATAGCAGGCTCCTTTTGACGTGTTTGGAGGCGAACGGGCCACAACGTTATGTGCGGCGCGAGCAAGTTGCGTACCACTAACCATGCCAAAATGTATCAAGGAAAAAACCACACAAAGCAAAGATATAGGCTACCTCCACTCCACTAAGTATACCCCACACCAACAGAGCAGTCCTACTACAAGACCAAGAGGGGACGTTTAGCAAGCTAACCGAGGTGGTACAAGGTAAGTCTGCTGCGTTATTCGTTTGTTGTAAATGCAACCTACAGCGAGCTTGGAATGATGGCGAAGCACTGGTGAGGCGGGTCAAGTGGCTCCGCCATGCTTCTAGGTGCATGCGTGCGCCCTAAAGCCTTGCTGTGCTTGAAGGGACACTAAATCAAAGCACTAAGTCAGTTTAGATGATAGAGCATTCTTTAAAAACTCTGTTGTTGTTGGATGTCTAAATAATAGGTTGATTGTTAAAAGAGAAAATGAAGGCCAAAATTTCAGTTTTTGAACTTTGTGCCCTATCCATATCGCCGGTACGTCACTGTGACGTCACGGATTTCAAAGTATTTTTTCTTCTTGTATTTAGGCTGACGCGTTGGCTCAGCAAAAGTTATTGAAACTCGCCATATTAAATCCTTAGCTCCGCCATAACACAGTGTAGCCTATATGTATGTCGCTAAACAGTCAACTAGACTAGGCCCTAGAAGACGCCGTCAAAAGCCATGACGTCACAGCGAGCTAATGCGGGAACTTCAAGGAGGGCGTTACTACCAGTGTTTTACTATTGCTCAGTTTCTGGCTTAGTAAGCGCCTTAGCGTGGTAAGAGTGATGTTTTGGCTATTGTGGAACAGTAGTTTGCTGATACATGTAAGGTAGAAAAAGAAGCGGGAAGTTTGAGAGAGAAGAGGGAGAAATTGCAATAAACAAGGATGGACACCTTGTCATACTGAATTATCCCAGACGATGAGCAAAACGTGAACAAGGTGAAAGCAGGAGCCAACGTTTCGACAAGTGGACTTGTCGAAACGATGGCTCCTGATTTCACCTTGTTCATTACACCCTCTCCCCTTTAGAAGAACCCCACCTATATGTACTGTGGCGAGGAAAGCATACGTCGCCTTGAAGAAGACAGGTCCACTTGTCGAAACGTTGGCTCCTGCTTTCAGCTTGTTCACGTTTTGCTCATCGTCTTGAATTTCCATCTCCCGCATTTCCCGTGTTTTCCCTGAATTATCTCAGTTTCATTAAATCTTTGGTGCAGTCAAGGACAGGATAATATCCTAAATTGTGCACTTCATCCGCTTCATTTTACCGAGGACCATGTGCTTGGACGTCTGCTAAATCTGCGCGGACGGCGATAGGCACGCGGGCGTGGCAAGCTTTCTCCATGCAGGATGGTTCGTTGTTACGGGTGAGCATTGATCTGTTGTTCAAAACGCTCACGAACACGACCTTTTGCTATTGTGGTGTAACGTAACCGTGTGGACCAGGGTGAGTGAAGAAGCCGAAAACATGAAAGTGGAAATACATTTTTCGTCATTTTTCGTTACAGAGACGTTGTAGTGGGGCTGGGTCAGAGCCTCTTCTGTCGGACTCAAAAACCTACTAAAACCTGTGTGCCCTGTGCACTCTTGACTAGTCAAGTGCTAGCCGTTTACTGTTGAGTTTACAAATACTCCCCGCAACAACGTAATGTAAGTGGAGCAGATAAACAGGGAACACCAGCAACAAAGATTAGAGTTCGTCGGGATAAACGTCCTCCAGCATTCTCGGAGACTGTCGTTGGAAACGGTAAAACCGGCTGTTTCTGACGGTTCGTCATCTGCAAATGCTCAAGCCTCGCTGAGTTTCTATGAGTGCGCGTGCGACCAAAATATAGTTGGCGACAAGACTTTGATAAGGTTATGAGTATGCGCTTGTACCTAATAGAGGCACAACAAAAACTTGGCATGATTTGAGAATCACCGGAATAGCGCACCGGCCGTGGGCTGAGTGGAGAGAGAGTTTTTTTCCGTTTTCCTCCGAGAATAAGCTCCAGAACTAGGACAGCGCTATAGCCTTCAAATATAATTCCGGCCCTTTGGTAAAATGCTTTCTTTAGAAGGGAAGGCTGCTACATGTTCCTGACTCTACGATATCGGACTCGTCACTCGTACCTCTGATTATATTAGGACTGCCTAAGAGCATGCAGCACGATGTCCAACTACGAACGCCGCACACTGTTGATGTCTTGCTTAAAAATACGAAAGGTTTATGGACTCTGCAGCTTCAAGAGAGTGCTTTTAGCGGCTGCAGTACATCATCTAATGAAGATCACAGACTGCAGTGTAAAAACGTGACCAAGTTCACATTGGGAAATCACCCTCTCTCAATTCAAGAAGCTATCTTCGTTACCGATCATGCCAAGCTGGTGTACATTTCTGTGCGAGCAAATGGGCGGGACGTTAAGGCTTTGTAGATAGTGGAGCATCGATAACAGTTGTAAACAAGAGTGAAATTGTGGGCCTAAGTGTTGTGGAAGATTGTCCTGTGACGGTGTATGGTTACGATGGCAGGAAACAGACGTATAATGAGTTGGCGGTAGTGTTGATCACGTGTAAAGGAAAAAAAAGCACTTAACTCAGTAAAATATCAGTTGCTCTTGCCTCACCCAGCCATGCAACAGCTGGGATGGGGAATTCACTAATCGGGATGACCGCGAAATGTCTTCGGTTTCACTTGGTGAAGTTAAACGGAAGCCCACTACAACAGCGGACGTTATTAAGCTGTATACAGAGCTAATATGCGTCGAGAGCTATCCAAAGGCCACATAAAAGTTTGAAGTACCGCTAGGACTTCCCGACAAGACCATAGAGAATAGCAAGGCCTACAATTTTCGCGAGAGAAAAAAACATTCGTTGAAGAAAGAAATGCAGAGGATGCTCTACGCCGGGGTAATCCACCCATAAACCTCTGCCTTCGCTTCGCCGATCACCATTGCTCCTAAAGGAGATGGAGCATTTCGTCTCTGTGCTGATTACAGGCAGGTAAACAAACAGACTGACTTATTTCCATTTCCAATGCCACTTATTGACGAAATCATCAACGAAACAGGTGGCTGTAAGATCTATTCTCGCTTGTACCTGTGCAAAGGCTTCTGGCAAGTTCCTCTGTCAGGCACTAAAAGGTTTCCGCCTTCGTGACACCATTCGACATGTATACAAAAACAGACTAACTTGTGGCTGGGATAACACACCCGCGTGGCAGAAGATGACGAACAATGTTCTAAAGCCATATATTGGAATTTTTTGCAATGTTTACATCGATAACATCATCGTGTATTCGAGGTCTGAGCAGGAGCACACCGAACATCTGGAAAAGGTCTTACAAGCATTCAGCAATGCCGATCTGAAGATAAATGAAAAAAGAAAGAGTGATTTCTTTCAGCCGAAGGTACTTTATCTCGGTACAGTGTTCGACGATGCTACTGAAAGTACGAAAGAAAGGTCTGTACATCGGATTTCCACACTTACGAAGCCGCATGACATTCATTCGGTGCGGGTTTTCCTTGGACTAACAGGCCATTTCATAGGATTCATTAAGGATTTTGCAAAGCTGACAAAGTGCCTGACCAAGCTGACAAAAAAGGATGTTCCTTTCATTTGGTCCGATGGTTGCGAAGTGCTCTATCGAGAACCAGTGCGCCACATCTCATTTGACCCAGTACTAACTCCACCTGGCTTCAGCCTGCCCTTTGAGATGAAACAGATGCATCACATTATGGTATAGGGGCAGTGCTGTATCCGATGGCCTGCAGTTCTCCACTAAATAGGCAGCTTCGAGTCGTAGGGTTCTATTCCTATACGTTTAACTCTTCTCAGCTCAACTATTCTACGACGGAGAAAGAGGCCCTTGCCGTCCTCATGGCAGTGCGACACTTCAGGACCCCGTCTATAGACTAGAGAAACTTCAAACTATATGCGGACCGTCAGGCTCTGACCTATCTCCTCAGTCTGTCGCAGCAAAGAGGAAAGTTGGCGCGCTGCATGAACGAACTGCAGCAGTATGATCTTGAGGTCATCCACCGGGCAGGCAGCGGGTTGACAGATGCAGATGCGTTACCTAGACTAGGGTCGAAGTTGCTCATGAAGTGTTAAACGTGGCAAAACTATGGGAAGGATGCGAAGGTCTGCAGTTTGCCAATGGAAGGGTTGTTGTGCCGGAAGGATGGATGGATGGAAAACTTTATTTGGTCCTGCAAGTAGTGATAGTAATGATAATTAACCACTAAGCGGGCCGCTCCCACGTCGGGACCGGAAGGCCAAGCCTCACGGCCACGTCGTGAGCCTGCTGGACAGCCCAGAATTGTCCATCCAGGTCCGGGCTGCGAAGTGCAGCCTCCCACCTGGCCGCATCCTTGATCGTCGAGTCTTCAGTTCTTTCGCAAGACCACAGCATGTGTTCGAGCGTGGCTAAAGCACCACAATCTTGGCAATAAGGCTCTGTATACGTCTCCAGATAAAACATGTTCAGTCTCCGTGGGCAAGGATAAGTACCAGTCTGTAGTAAGCGTAATGTAAGTGCCTGAGCCCTGTTTAGTTTAGGATGCGGCATACCGTAAACCCTGCGATTCAGAAGGTAATACTTCGTGATTTCATTATATGTGGAAGGGGAGTCTCTGTTCTCGGGGAGTACCGCCACGCCGTGGCGTGGGGCAGAGCGGAGGGTAAGATCTCGCGCTGCCTCATGAGCGGACTCATTGAGATTCGGAGAGGCTCCCTCAATCATCCCAAGGTGATCAGTCTGAACGGCAGCAGCGTTAACGACACTGCCCTCATTGTCCCTCATTGCCGGAGACCCTCGTTCCAAATGGGCTCCGCGTGTACCATGACACTCCCGACTCTGGTAGCCGTCACGATCGTTTCTGGCGAACCTGTATTAAGCTTATACACAGGTTCACTCGGAAGAATATGAAGAGAGATGTAGACAACTGTGTTCGGTCATGCCACTTCTGCCAGGTCAATAAGACAAAGTACCGCCCAGGAGCGGACGAGCTCATAGTACCCCTTCACTCAGACGCACATTTCGAAGTAGTGCATGTGGACTTTTCCGAGTTGAAAAAGAAGAGAGAAGGCATGCACCAAACACAGTCATTTCTACCGACAATCGACCAATGCACAAGAATGGTAGCTGCACGCCCTGGAAAAGAAGATACAAGTAGTGTTATTGCCCTCCTTCACCGAACGGCGTTGTCGAAGTTGAAAGTCGTAGTCTCTGACAATGAACGTGCATTCATGAGCAGCAGGTTTCAGAAGTGGGCAGGCAGTCGCGGAGTCGTGCCGCGGTGCTGCTCTCCGCATCGCTCCCAATCCAGCGGATTGGCGGAGAGAGTTATCCGTGACGTATAGCAGTTTATGTCAATATTGTCACTTGGTGGTGACATTGAAGAACACAGTAGCAATACTGTGAAAGACAAAACTAACTTTTATTGTTAGAACCTATACCCACAAAAACAGGGTATACTTATAGCACATCCATAGCGGCGAATACAGTCGGCGATCGTCGAAAATCTGATCTGCGGGTCAAGCGCGTCGGCGTTTATACATCAGTCGTCGAATGTTCCAGGGTAGTCGCTGGGACGCGCGTGCCTTCCACAAAGTTCTACATCATTCGCGTCGCGCACACATGCGATCAGATTACACAAGGTTCGGTCACAGACAGCGGATGGGTGCATCGATAACATTCCAAAAACTTCCGATACATGCAGGCGCGTCCTGCGCTGTGCGATAACATTTATTAGGCGGATGAAACGTGTCGCCCGATAAAGACAAACAAGTACACGTGTCAATATATCCAAATTTTCGAGGATGACAGAAATGCTGTCTAGAAGCATCCGTTGCGCACCATAACAGGACACATACTACAAGCCACGGATGTAGCCCGCATTTAGACGCGTGTTGTGAAGCGCCGTTGTGTCCGCCGACCAGGAGCTTGGAATTTCAGACAAACTGCAGCTAACGGAGCGACAAAAACCATCGAGATGCTCAGCAGGTATCGCGAAGCGATGAAACGCCAGTTCGGCAAGAGACATCGGCATATACCTGATATCAACTTAAACGACTTTGTGCTTGTCCCAAAGGGACCACCAAGAGCCGACGTAAAAATTCTGGATTCGTTCCAGGTTGTGAAAACGTATGTACAGTAAGGCGTACTCAAGACTCTTGGGCATATGCACTGTAGACAATTAGAGGTTGTAGCTGTGAGGAACGCCCTCTTCCTTATCTAGAGTGTTGTCATAGTCCATAACAAGAAACATGAATGCGGGTCGCATACACTTCAGTATATCAAAACAACGTGCTCATCGAGATAGCGATCTTGTTGCACACTGTAAATCCCTTTCTTTTCAGCACAGCCATAGGACGCCAAAATGTAAGCGCCGGTACGTGTCGCCGTACATGCGTTGCAACCTGCGAGGTGGCCTCAAACTTCATTCCTGCTTTTTTGTGTGTATGTGTGTGTGTGTGTGTGTGTGTGCGTGCGTCTGTGCGTGCGTGCGTGTGTATTTGTGTTTGGGCAAAAGAACTCAACGGAGCTGCGCGTGGCACATGTGAAATGCCGTTCTTTTGTTTTTCCTTTATTCTTGATGTTTTCTCTTACTCCATTGCACTGTAGAGAAGTGCGGCAGCTTTGTACAGTGCCATTCCTGAAGCCACGGACTTCGCCATTCCGCGCATGAAGCACACGTGTAGAGCCGAGGCCGATGCGAGCGTACCAGCGAACAGATGTCACTTCTCAAAACGGAAACAGGAGGGAAGTACCACTGGTACGTGGGTGCGTGAGTACGTGCGTCTGACAACAAAATGAGTAAACGTGCTCCACGCTTCTCCAAAATCACAAATGAAAACAAAGCGGCGAAATAGTTCATTTGAGGGAACAGGGTATCCTGATGTGGACCGTCAACATGAGCCTTTACATATCACGTGTACGACTACTCCTTTACAAGCTTTTCATGAACAAAGTTAGAAGGGGTGCCGGGACAGTACGTGCTAGTCGGTAGCAGGTGTTAAAAAGTGCGAGTAAGAGTAGGTGTGAGTAGAAACAGGATCTTACAATTCGGCAAAAAGAGAGATCGCAACAAACGAAAATTGGAGGTTAAGCGAAAGAGGTCAAGTTAGAGGTTAAGTGTTCCTTATTTGTATGGTTATGGTGCATAATGAATTTATTCTCGACAGCTTCAGAATAGAACTGTATTGCAATTTTATCGGCACGTATTGCAAAAATCTAGGCGCACCTGCTAAACGCATATTTAGTTTGAACCTGCGTGTGGCAGTGTAGCGGCTACACCTTGCGATCAAGTCCTCCGCAGAGAACGAGAGGAATTCGCGTCGCGAGTATCCAAAGCTTCAGCGCGATTGAGAGCTATTGCATGTCTCACTGTGCGAACGTGTAACACGTCTCTGTATGAATCTGAATATCGCTTCATGATTCCCAAAACAAGAAAGCAGCCAGTTTTTATCTTCTTCCTAAAGAACATAAAGTTCCCGTCGAAGAAATATTTACAGCAGAAATCCTAGGTCGGCCTATTGTGCCTAATAACAACATACATACCGAGTCACTATCTGAATTCTTAAATCACCACCTGTCAAACATCCCCACTACCCTTGCATCTTTTGTTCAATGCACGCCGCACTTCCTTCGAATTATCGACGGCATCAATGCCAACCAAATCCTTTCCGACCACGCAATTCTAGTCACTTTGAATGTTTCTGCCCTTTACACTAACATACCCATGAGTGAAGGAATTTAAGCAATTTCTAAATTCCTCGCAATCAATCCCCAAGCGCACGCTCCTGAAGTCTACCCGTCGTTCCTTAGGTTAGTTCTCACGCTCAACTATTTCGAGTTCGATTCTATTCAGTACCTGCAAACTTTCGGCATTAGCATGGGAACACCATTCACTCCTACGTATGCGAATATTTTCATGGGACAGCTGAAGCAGGCTTGTTGAGATCCTACCCTTTAAAATGCCACACCATCTTCGTTACATTGACGACATATCTATAATATGGAAACACGGCACAAGCGCGTTAACCGACTAAATTAGCCATGTCAATTGCTTTCACCATAGTATTAAATTTACTGCTCACCGCTCTTCCAGTCAAATCAACTTCCTGGGCACGACAGTCTACATAGAAAACGGAAAACTGAGGACAACGCTTTACCGGAAGCCTACGGATAGCCAGCAATATTTAGACTACAGCAGTCATGACCCACGACACTGCAAGCAAAGAATTTTTGTCGACCAGCGAAACGATTAAGAAGAATCTGCAGCGAAGACAACGATGATATCCACCACCTAAATGACCTTAAAACAACGCTAGCAGAAAGAAACTATCCACAAGTTTCTCTCGATAGAGCTTATGATGTCGCGTCAAGATTGGAGAGACTGTCAGAATTAGCCAAGAAACAGCCTACACCAGAATCTGACAGACCGCCAGCCTTTATAACAAAATATTCTAATGCACTCCCAAACATAAACACCATCCTACGAAAATACAACCCAATATTATCAAGTAACGAGCACCTGAGAAAAGCGTTCCCGGATGTACCGCGGGTTACTTTATAGCCGCAACAGGAACTTTAAAGACATGTTAATGCACGCAAAAGTCAGCCAACATCATTCCCCCGTAACGAGAGCATTTTGTCGGCCCAGGTTCGAAACATGCAGGCACCTTCAAAGTGACATTAAAATTTAAAGCACCGCAAATAGTTATGCACACGAATTCAAAACTAGCCTAGCTCACTTGTACAAGTTCGGATGTGGTTTATATGCTTGCATGTTCCTTCTGTAAGAAATAATATATCGGTGAAACGGGACAATCAATGAACGTCAGATTAAACGGACATCGCGGGGACACAGCTGAAGAGCTTCCCAAAGCCTTGGCCAAGCATTTTAAACAACCAGATCATAACATTGATGAACTTAAATTCGACATCTTACAGTCAAATTTTCGTTCTCAACGAGAAAGAAAATACAGAGAATCATACCTTATCCATAAGACCAAGACATTGCAACCAATAGGCATAAACGTTTCAAAGGGAGCTTTAGAATTAATTCGCTATGCTAAATTTCAAGCTGTAGGCAACAACACTTAGGTTGGTCGCTTAGTGTGTTTGTGTCCTTTCTTTCCTTTTTTTCCTTTTATTTATTTATTTATTCAATTCGAGTATATATATATATATATATATATATATATATATATATATATATATATATATATATATATATATATATATATATATATATATACTATAGTGGATGAAAAATCAACTTGTTTTTTCATCCACTTTCATTTCCATTAATTTATCGTTTCTTTATTGAATTTATTAAGAACAAGTAATTTACCCTATGTTGTCCTTGGAGACAGTGTTTGCTGCCTTCTTATGATATGACTAATAAAGACCGGGTCCCTCGGTTAACCCTCTTTCTTCTCGTTTATTACATAACCAGGGACATAACATTGGTACCTTCAGGTAGCATGTGTAGGTTTATTGGCCGGTTCCCTTCACCCAAAAAGATCACGTTCTCGTGATGCCTGCGGCAGAAAGGACGTTCCATATCCGCCGCCGAGGTCTGTAAGTGGTGGCGCTGGCTAACACTCCCAAGGTTCTACTAGAAAACATGAATACTCAAGAAAGTGGATGGGGAAGCGGCGCCGCGGTAGCTCAATTGGTAGAGCATCGCACGCGAAATGCGAAGGTTCTGGGATCGTTCCCCACTTGCGGCAAGTGGCAAGTTGTTTTTTCATCCACTTTAATTTTCACTAGTTTATCGTTTCTTTATTTCATTTATTAAGCACAAGTAATTTCCCCTATGTTGTCCTTGGTGTCAGTGTTTTGTTGCCTTCTTATGATATGACTAATAAAACAAATCGGGTCCCTCGGCTGAAATTGAAATTGAAGTTTATTCAAAATAGGAAAGTACACAGGAAATGTTGTACAGGACATCTGGATCCCTAGCTCAAGGCTAGTTGGGATCCATGCTAGTTATTAATTCACATTATTAACATCAATACGAAGAAGTACAAGTAAGTCATATATACATAAACATTCATTTAAAACACAAGGCAGGGTACGTGTATTAGCTACGAGAAACCCACGGAAAGGAATCTGTATTTAGGAAATTGTACACTGCAATTGAAAAAGGTAAACATGTGTACACCATCCAGATGAAAACTATGCAGATAACAGTAATGAGTGATAATGGGATTTCACTGATAGTGAAAAACATTTTGCTTGTTTTACTTCTGTTGGCAAGCTGTTCCATAGGAGTGCTCCAGTGTTGCTTAACCTTCGCCTTCCATATACATTATGCATTTTTGGCAAGAGAAAATGTCCCTTAAGTGCGCTGCGTGTATTGCTTCTGTAATGTAAAAAATTTGATAGACTCAAAGGACAGTTAGTGGTTATGCTGTTATGAGTAGGCAATAGAGTTTTAAGATTCAGTAATAAATTAAAAGGCAGTATATTTAAACTTTGAAACAGCGGCATTGGTTTAGCATTGTAGTCCGAAAAAGTCATAAATCGCAAGGCCCTTTTCTGAAGAAGTACGATAGGTTCAACATATGAAACGTACGTATTACCCCAAGATACAATGCAGTAGGATAGATGGCTATGGAATATGCTAAAGTAAATTGTTCTCAGAGTGGCAGGGTCGAAGTAATAACGGCATTTATACAGCATAAAACAAGCCTTGCTCAACTTTTTACACAGCAATGCAATGTGAGGCTTCCAATGAAGATGCTCGTCTAGTGTGACAACCAAGTATAGAATTTCTTCTCGTTTATATATATATATGATGTTTTTTTTTTCAGGAGCACCGTTTTCTGCCGCTTCTTTTATTATCTCTTTCAGCGAGGCGATAGCCTACGACCTCCAGCGAAGCAGATAATAGAGGGGTGCTGTGCATACGGCCATTTACACGCCGGTTGACAGACGCCGTGCTACCGGCCCTTGTGCGTAGCACTCTTTTATTCTCAATTCTACACCCTCCCCGCTAGCACATCTTCGCTCGTTGCCGCACCCACCCGCCTCACCCCCCTTCCCTAGGAAAGCATATGTCGCCTTGAAAAAGACAAGTCCACTTGTCGAAACGTTGACTCCCGTTTTCACCTTGTTCTCGATTTGCTCAACCTCTGTGTTTGTATTTTGTAACCGTACATTTCATTTTCCTTCCTCGTTATCATCAGCCGCACCTAGCGGTCAATCCCGGCGATAATGGAAGGTCGGTGGCGTCCGAACCAATGACGGTGGGTGATAGGAAAGGAGCGTGAAGTGGATCACTGCAACAGACGACCCTTAATCGTCCACTAGACGGCTCCAAATCGGCACCTAAACGCCGGCCGAGTAGGTTGGCAAATACTGCCCAGGTGCTCTGACGGAACTGAGCAATCTGCTCAGCAATCTTAACACTTTGAAACAATGCGTGTGATTTGTTATCCGTGAAAGCTTTTAGCTTTTGCTCTTCACACGGCCGGTATTTATTGCCAGCGTAATCCAGTGCATGTTAGCACTGTCATGCGTTTGTCAAATGAAATAAATGATCAATCAATCGTAACTGGAGAGAACGCTTTCAGAACGCGGTATTTAGGCTACGCGAGCAGCCGTTAAATTCGTGAACGATGCAACTTCGACGCTGATGTGGATATCACTCAGATGATCCACCGAGCCCTTCATCCGGCCACCTGATCTCAACTAAAATCCGCCAGCTGTGTGGCTTCGACTCGTTCCGACGTTACGTATAGGAACTCTTGCTGTAACTACTTAAGAGCCGCATAAATGACAGTATATTGTCACGACGGTGAAAAAAGCAAAACGGTGAATGGCGAAACTAGCGTTTTATTGGGCGAACTTGTGCCCACAAAAGCAAGTTACACTCAATTAGGACAGCAATAGCGGCGAACACGATCGGCGAACAATATCGGCGGTCGTCGAAATCGGATGAGCGGGTCAAGCGCGTCGGCTTTTATACATCAGTCGTCGAATGTTCCAGAGTAATCGCTGAGACCCGCGTGTCTTCCACAAAGTTCTACACTGTTCGCGTCGCGCATACGTGCAATCAGATTACTCAAGGTTCGGTGACAGACAGCGGATGGAACCATCGATAACATTCCACAAACTTCCGATACATGCAGGCGTGTCCCGCGCTGTGCGCAAGACACGCCTCAGCGCACGTAAGCTATCACCTGTTCAAGTCCGTTTTTCCTCTGGACTAGAATGGCACCAAGGCCTATAGGCTACTGGCGTCAGTATGGATTTCTGTATCGGCGTACTCGTCGAAGTGTGCAAGTATCGGTCACGACTGCATGCGTCGTTTGAGTTCTTCAAATGCGTTTGCCTGCGGCGTTTCCCACTTGAACTCGACATCACATGTAGTTAGACGTGTCAACGGCTCAGCGATGCGTGAAAAGTCCTTGACAAAGCGCCTGTAGTAGGCACACAAGCCAAGGAATCTATGCACTGCTTTCTTGTCGATGGGCTGCTGGAACTTTGCGACGGCGGCTGTCTTCTGTGGGTCGGGGTGGACTCCAGATTTGCTGAATGACGTGCCCCAGAAACAGAAGCTCATCATAAACGAAGCGGCACTTTCTCGGCTTCAGAGTGAGCCCTGATGACTTGATGGCCTCTAGTACTGTCGCAAGTCGCCTAAGGTATCGTCGAAGTTTCTGGCGAAGATGAAGACGTCATCCAAGTAAACAAGACAGGCCTGCCACTTCAACCCATGCTAACACCGTGTCCATGACGCGCTGGAACGTTGCAGGCGCCGAGCACTGTCCGAATGGCATGACCTTTCGTAGAGGCCGTCTGGCGTGATGAAGGCGGTCTTTTCGCGATCTCTCTCTTCTACTTCTATTTGCGAGTAGCCAGACTTGAGATCCATCGGCGAGAAATATTTAGCGTTGCAGAGCCGATCCAATGCGTCGTCTATCCGTGGGAGGGGATATACGTCCTTCTTAGTGATTGATCACCCGCCGTGGTTGCTCAGTGGCTATGGTGTTGGGCTGCTGAGCACGAGGTCGCGGGATCGAATCCCGGCCACGGCGGCCGCATTTCGATGGGGGCGAAATGCGAAAAACACCCGTGTGCTTAGATTTAGGTGCACGTTAAAGAACCCCAGGTGGTCAAAATTTCCGGAGTCCTCCACTACGGCGTGCCTCATAATCAGAAAGTGGTTTTGGCACGTAAAACCCCAGATATTATATTATTCTTAGTGATTTTGTTCAGTCGATGATAATCGACGCGAAAACGTAGGCTTCCATCCTTTTTCTTCACTAAGACAACAGGTGATGCCCACGGGCCTTTAGACGGCTGGATGATGTCGTCAAGCAGCATTTCGTCGACTTGTTTTATAGCTTCACGTTCACGCGTCGAAACTTGGTAAGGGCTCTGGCGGAGTGGTCGAGCGCACTCTTCGGTTATTATGCGATACTTTGCGGCTGGTGTTTGTCGAATCCTCGATAGGTCGAAAAGCAGCCCTTGTATCGTCGAAGCAGACTTCTGAGCCGTTGCTGCTTAATCATGAGGAGACATGGATTTATGTCGAAGTCTGGTTCGGGAACTACGGTCGTCGGGGTAGATGCGGCAGAATCGTCGAATGTTCCAGAGTAGTTGATGGGACCCGCGTGTCTTCCACAAAGTTGTACGCTGTTCGCGTTGCGCATACATGCAATCAAATTACGCAAGGTTCAGTGACAGACAGCGGATGGAACCATCGATAACATTCCAGAAACTTCCGATACGTGCAGGCGCATCCTGCGCTCTGCGATAAGATTTGTTAGGCGCTGAAACGCGGTCGCCCGATAAAGATAAACAATATGTACACGTGTCAATATGCTGCAGCAACTCAAGTGAGCAGCAGGATATCGGTGCTTTAGTAAACTTAAGTTTTGTTGAAAAAAATTAGGAAATGCTATATAGGCTTGATAGCTGTGTAGATGAGTTTTTTCGTGTGCCGAGCTGTCATGCGTTCTGCGCAACCGTACATTTCCGCTGCTCCACACAAATGTAGTTTCTGCGCTGCACTTTTCAAAGAGCGCGTTTACTTTCTGCGATTAGTCCAAATTACAAATCAGTCGTTGCGATGGCCAGTGTCATGAAAGTGTATTTCCCGCAAGCACGAGTTAACTCATAGTACGAAGGACGGCGGCAGCGGTTATAATAATGTTATGATGTTACGGGGTGCTATAAGACGATGCTGGAGTTCCGTTGGACCTGGAACTGCAGAGACAAGCGATATATGTAGCTGCTGATGAACTTACGCGACGTGCTAAAGGGAGATTTCCGTACCCAGTGTCGTCGTTGCAGTTTCCTATAGCTTATGCAGATACATCGTATACCATGCATGAAAATAATGATCGTTCTAGAAGATCATGATATGTGCCATTTGTTTGAAAAACATCTGTTACATGCAACCGGGTTTCCTGATCACCCTTCATAATTGGCAGCACTACACCGGGGATATATCCTTTGGTGTGACAACGAGACGATCTGCAATACGAGGGCGCAACCGCGGAATGGCAGTTACGGAAGTCTTGCGAAAGTCGACATGTCGGTGATATTGTAGGATCGTAAACCATGCTCCCCGAAAACAAGGCACGAACTATCGAGGAGCGGCGCCAGTTCGGAACTTATTTTAACTGCGCACACACATGGTGAACATGGTACAACCGATCTTCTCTTTTTTTTTTTTAACATGATATTTAGGAGACGTTGCAGCCTGTAAGCGGCAGCGGCTACTCATTTTACCATACGACAAGTATATGCTAAATATTATATAACAAGCTTCTTCAACATGTTCCCGCAATAACCAGCACAACTTCAAACAATTCTCAAGAAGCTATAACCATTTTAAAAGACTGTATACGCGAACATATCACGAGGAAAGAAAATTTAGAAACCGGAAAACGAACAGGATTGCGTATTTACTACAGCCTTAAGCAATATATATATATATATATATATATATATAGAGAGAGAGAGAGAGAGAGAGAGAAAAGTATCTTTCTTTATATATGTTACCTGGACTTTCTGAACATGTAAATTGACGCGCGAAATCATCTAAGACACGAAGCGCCTAACTGTAAACCTTACTTTCGTAGCAAGCGAAAAACGCGACATATATCTAAGAAGAAGGAAAGAAACGAGTTCGGGTAATAACAGGGTTGGCGGTCGAAGCATCTGATTTAAATGCCAGTTGCGCAGTGACTTTGGGTATATTTTCTGGCTCAACAACTCTTACTCTATAACGCAACAGCGGAATGCGAGAGCTCCTAAACATCCACAAACATTCTAGGCACATGCGACGAGCTTCGACGGGGAAATCCCTGCATGTGTACATTTACAGCGAATGAGTGAGAAATTGCACTGAAACGAAACAGTTACCGGGCAATTCGCAAGGCCCAAAAGAGTCAGTGGCCTTACTTGGTGGCTGTGCACCGAACGTTAACCCCTGGAACAATAGTATATATAGAAGGATATGCAGAATGCATCTTGCACATCTCAATTTATGCGCAATCCTGTTGTCCGGCCGCTGTCGTTCTTTCGTTTTTAGTTCTCTCTCCGTTTTTTTTTTTTTTCATTTCCATTTTCCCATCAAGTCGCCAGGTCAGTTTACAGAGATTCCTCATAGACGCCTTACGCTGCGCAACCTGCCGGACCGCTCATAATATATAAGTAAAAGCGGGCGAATCGCTCGCGGGTCGTGATGATATATGCACTGTTTGCTTCGGCGACCAGTTCTCGCGCCTTACGGCACGCGATGTGTCAATATCGACGCCGATTCCGGCACATCTGTCGTGCATCGGCCTGCGTGACTCGAATTCGAATACGGCATTTCTTTTCGATAGATACACGCACGCACGTCGTCACTGAATGAAGGGTTGCTTTTTTTCTATATTTCGATTACATACTTTCCTTCGAGGCACATGCACAATACCCCCCCCCCCCCTCTTCTTTTCTTTCGTTTTTTTTTTTTGTAGGGTCTTCGGGCTAACCTCAGCGCCAATCACATATTACTTCAGTTGCAACTGAGCGTCTTTCCTGTCTGTATTTGTGTTTCTTCCCTCCGTGTTCTTTTCATCGGCAATTCAGCGCTCCTCTACCTTTAAATATTATTTCTCTTTGTCTTCCCTATACCTAGCGAAGAAAGTGAATTACGACGAGGCTACGTTTTGGGATCATTTTTCGGTGCTTTTGATGTAAGCGAAACACAGCTACAGCTTAAAAGAAGCGTAAGGACCATGTTCTCGGTCAATCACTTTCGGGAATACCCCCAATTTTACGTGTGGCGACGTTTAGCACGTGCCGATGCCTCACAACAGCGTCTGGGAACTATGCGACGGGAAAATAACTCCAACGACGAAGGTATGCCTTTTCTAGCCGTCTTAACTCTCAACTGCTTCTGCGGAGTTAGCTAAAATAGATGCCGTGCCAAGTATGCCACATATATCCTTTAATTAGTTTAGCCATCCAAGAGGTACTAGAAAGGATGTCCCCGAAAGCTATCGAAGGAGAAAATGGGCTTAGAGTTTCCACACACAAAACAAAATTAAAGCAGGCATTACTGTTCTAAACGAAGCCGCCTTGCCTAATTCCCTGGCGCTTGGTGTACGTAGGTAACATTTCTTGCCGGGTGGACAACTTATATAGCTCCGTACATGTTGACCCGACAAAGTAGTGCCAGTGAACGCACCTGGGTTCTGCGTAATCAAGCTATACATCACGGTATAAAACCCCTGTACGTATAATGTCAGCTCATATATGTATTTCTAAAACATACCGACATATTATTGGAACAGCATGAGATATTCAAAGTGTAAAGGGGGTTTATTCGGGTCCTAGAGAAGCAGCGACCAACGCAGCAGCAGCAGCTAGGGCGCAGCCAGTGAACGAACTGGGTATGAGCCACGCGATGGCAACGGGGCTTTTCAGCCTGCCGATCTTCTTCGTCACAAAAGGTATATTTGATTTTCTTTTATTTGGTCTATCCCATTCTTCGACTACTGCTTATGTGCCCATTCGTGATCAGTGCACCAGAAATATGTTGCAGTGCATGTCATGTGTGTTGTCTGCGCCCGTGCATCTTACATCAACGTTTTTTTCTCGACAATGATCATCCCACACCGCCTTCATCCTCGTAAACTGCTAGGAGCGACGAGGTCGTGAGTGTGTCATCTCCTCTTGCTTGTATACCTCGCTAAATAGTTTCGTCTAACTTAGATTTCAACATTTCGTTGGATCTGCATGCGGTTTCTATATTTTTTTCCCCAGCAAGCACTGTTTCTCCGGGATTTGACAGTGTTTCACCCTCTCTGCATCCACTAGAACAACGTATTTTATGTAATCATGGTAACTTGGAATACGTAATTTACGTTCTCCCTCCCCCCTCTCTCTCTCTTTAGAGCGCAGTTCCTACGCGCCCATTCCTGCGTTGAGCGTCGGCGTCCCTCGGCGTGATCGAGCGGACGAGCACAGCGAAGGATGAAAGAGCGAACGCGGAGAGCATCTGGGGATGAAAGACGGCGATAGCGGAGAGAGCGCGAGGAGGAAAGCGGAGGAGGAGGCTACATTGAAAGCATGAGGCGGAAAGCGGGGGAGGAGGGTGTGGCGAAAGGGTGAGGAGGAAAGCAGAGTACCGCACGAGACTGCGGGATGGTTCCATAATAGCGTGTGCCTTAGTACGCCGATGACGTCATTACTAACGCATGCGGCGAGCGGTGAGCGAGGGCGTCCAGCGATAACATATATGTAAATAAAGCTCTGGCGTGTTCTTTGGACTCACATAACATAACATAGCGTCGCTGCCGCTAGAGAATGCGCATGAGAATGTGCTGTGCGCGAGACACGCATTCCCGTTTTCGCGTTTTCTTTCTGAACAATGAACGACGCGACCGGTGGAATTCAAAACACCTGAGCAGCTGCGTTCAAATTTCGCATTAGGGAGCACCGTAATGGTCGGGGAATTTTTTCAACACAGGTACAATTTTGCTGACATTTCTTGTCAAAACTTGTGACAGGGTCCTTTCACTGCGCCCATGCAGCTTTGGTACGAAACTTCCAATACATATAGTTGCTGTCCTTCTCACCCTCGCGCACTCTCACGCAAGCCATAAGCCAGCGTCTGATTGATTGACGACTCACGGAGCTTCACAATCAAATAGTACAACGAAAGTGCTACAAGAGACACTGCGTAGTGGAGCGGGCTCCGGATTATTTTTGATCACATATAGTTTTTTTTTTTTTTTTAACGTGCATGGAAACCTTAGTATGCAACAGCGCCGCAGCTTTCCACTGTCATCGGAATTGCACCGCTGTATCCAAGAATTGCAGCTGCGAGCTCATGCTCAACATTAGAGTGCTGTAGATACAGTACACGACAAGTACTGCAAAAGGAGCAAAAACAGAAAAAGAAAGAAAGGAGAAATTATACAACGCAGAAACAGACCTCACTAAGTCGCGTGTTCGTCTCTTCCTTGACACGGGGCCACCAGATGCGGGGAACAATTTGTCGGGGGCTCTATCACACGTCAAGTTCGAGGCACACTCCTTGCTACTACTGGACCTTTCCTGATCAACAACAGAATCGTCACAATATCCCTGAACGTGAGCGACACTTAGATCACGCATATAGCATTTGAACGGGAAATACCACCTAAGACGAGGACAATGAATGATCAACAACACATGCGCTCACCTTCGGCGCTGTTTCCCCGTTCAAATGCAGCACCAACTAGCCCAACATCGGTCCCTTATGTATACATACATACATACATATATATATATATGTATATATATATATATATATAGCATCCATCGAGGGTGTGTACCTCCACCTGGCATTGACATTCAAGCAACATTCTTCGATTGCGTACTTCTGTATGTGTTTACGCATGAGCAACGCAGCTCGCTATTTCTAAAACGCCTAATCCACACACCCCATCCCCTTGTCCTTTCATCACATAACCAACGACAAGGGATCGTCGTGTCGAAAGTGAGAAATGAAGCAGTTATGCACGCTATGAAGCAGTAAAATCTCGCATTGCGATACTTCTTCGGGATACTCTGGTCTCAACGATATACCTTAATTCTGTATGTTGCGTGTTTTATGTGTGTTATGTGTCTTTCGTAAGTTCTGTGTGTATCATTTATTGTCGCATACATCTAGAACAGCATTATAGACGCGTGCCGATAGGCAAGCCTCTGCTGTTTTCAACAAAGATAATCTGTTACTTACTTGTCCGTCGCATTCTCGTTCAGTAGCACAACTGAACTTTCGAGTGATCGCGCAGGCAGTTAGTTCTTGCAGGACACCCTAGGCTATTCGTAAGGTGCAGCGTGCTCAATAAGGCACGCGGTCGAGCCTATCATGTATACAGGGTGTTGCAGCTTACTGCGGGTGTTGCAGCTTACCGCGAAATACAAAAAAAAAAAAAAAGAAGAAAGAACACCACGTGACATGCCCGCTTACGCGTCGTGATTGCACTGCTCCCAAGCGTTCCGCGCACAAACGAACATAGCATTTAGCCGGGTGTACTGTCGCTGCGTCTGCTTATCGCTGTCATGAACTGCCGCAAGGGAAGCACATCGCTGGCGTAAATCGGACAGCCAACGCCTTCGTCACTGCCCTGTCACCTTTTATGCGGCAGCACGCCCTGCTATAGACGCTATGTTCGTTTGTACACGGACAGTTTGGGACCGCTGCAATCACGGCGTGCAAGCGGGTATGTCACGTAGTATATATATATATTTTTTCGTGGGCATACGCAGTAAGCTGAAAAACACTAATGCGAAATAGATAGAAAGTTAGAAACTGTCTAATCGGACGTTTTGCAAAGCGCTCTACAACTTTCCAACTGGACTTTTTGCCCAACTTCGTTGCTTCAGAAGTTGGTTAATCAATATTGGCTAATTATCTTAGTAAGCAAAATGAACAATATAGCGTGACACACTACATACAAAAGTGAGCAACATGCATTTGGTTGCGTCGTCTTAGAGTGCTTCGGCATATTTTTTAGAACTCTGGCCAAAGTTAGCCGAAACACCCTGTATACTTCGAAGAAGACCGTGTACTTGGCGTTCGACACTCCATGCAGTGCGTCCCGCTCGCATGGAACGCTTTCCGTATAGGCGGCCTCGCACTTCCCAGCGCCTTTCCCAAAATAAAGCCACACGCGTGCGCCAGCGCAAGCGTCTCTCTCTCCCAATTCAGTCCCCACCCCCCGCCCGTCGCCGGCTCTACTTCCTCGCGCGAAAATGAGAGCGCGCTGAAATTGCGGCCGATTCTGGCGCGATGGTCGCGCGCGGAACACGAAGGGGTGCGGCACCACGGGCGCGCGCGCAGCGAAGCGGGATAATTTTCAGTTTGCCTTGTTGCCCGCTCTAATGACGCCGGGAGGACTCACTGCGCACTCACTGACCTCCATTTCTGTCTGCTCACCACCGCGGGATGCCTCCACTGAGACGACGGTTGCGGCGAAGGCGGTCGCCCCACTCCACGCTCGAATAGCGCACGTGTCGAAGCGACGTTGCGAAAGGCTCCGGCTTGCACAGAATTAGCGCCCACTGTCTAAGGTCGCCATTAGGGACAGCGCCACGCAGCGAAACCGACCGAAGGAACATATACATTTGATCGAGAGCGAGAAGAGAGAAAGAGATGGCATAATATTTGTTTCTGGACGGCGTCGTTAGTCGCTATAGCAGAGCACGACTATACGGAAGGAGCCGGTCTGTATGGGTCCTTCCCCGGAGAGTTCAACAACGCCTCACTGTTGTCGACGAGCACAACCGCGTCGCTTCTCTCGGCACAATCTTCTATCGGATTATTTCTATTTTCTCGATTCCCCCTACACCAGTGCATAGTAAGCTTGAACGCATTGGCTTAGAACCACCTTTCTGCGTTCTTCGTAAATCCTCTTGGAAGTGGTGCTTTCATTACTTTTGTGGACCTATTCCAGCGCACATGTTAAGACGGTGCAGATTTCATCGTTCTCTTAAAGATGCCGAGCTCACAACGCACTGAAAAACGCCCGCGCAGACCAGTCGTGCGTGCTCAAGCGTCACTTTTCGTCACTTCCTTAATAATGCGAAGCATTCTTTGCTCCTTTCCAAGAAACTTACAATAGGTAGGTAGGTAGGTTTCCGTCTCGGTATCGTTTCGGGCATCTTTAATAAAAATAAATCTGCCCGTTGCTGGGATCGAACCCCCAGCAGCATCCCAGTTTCTCGCCTTGCACAAACAAAGTAGTCCATCTGGCATCACTTTGCGGAACCAGAAACGATGCGTGAATGACCAAATAACTGCAGAATCAATCATTCGCATAACATCGATTTACACAGTGCGTGGTATCTACTCAATTTTGTCCTCTCCTTCATTTGCACTTTCCCTCACCAAATGTAGGGTAGCAAACAGTTAGGAATCCGGTTAAACTTCCTGTTTTCCTTTTCTCTATATAACAACGCAGGGTGTTGCGAGCAAGCTAAACATCACTGCAAACTTGCCGCACTACCACCAAAGGCGGACGAGAACGAAGAATTAGAACTGCCAGGTATGTCAGGCGTTAGCATGACTGGTCGCTTTGCATAGTGGGGCTCCTCGTCAGAAGCCCGTTGTGGCGCGCAACGTTTCAAGCTGTGATATATGTTGCTCTCTTTCTTGGTTAACGGGGACATGTTTCGACAGACCACACATAACTTCCACGAAAGCCCGAATCCTGCGCGATATAGTCGAGCAAAGCTGCCGCCTCCGCGAATGAAGGGCAGACCGAACCGCAATTCGCACGGGGACGGCGTGAGCGATGTCCTTGACGGGCTTTCACGCTTCCGTGGGTTTGTTTTCGACTTTTGACGCCGGTTTACACAACGATGGGCTCGCCGAGCGAGACGTCGGCGTTATTGTCGCTCACGATCGTGCGTGGGACGGCGGGGGCTGCATCAAAGCGTCTCCGCCTGGCAGCGTACGGCAGGAATCAAAATAAACACGGTCAGTTATGAAAACTTGTCAAGAACGTTCTTTATGTGTGCGCTTATCTATGTATTATTTCTTTCACATGTCGATTGTTTGACAGAAAGAAAGAACAGGAGAAGGACGCTATTGGAATGCCCGGTTGGCTGTCCTATACACTGGGGGAGGAGTCGGCGGGCAAGAAGACGACACGAGGAGCAAAGGAAGAGCGACATCGCATTGCGAGCACGATGTGGGATGGAGCATCGGCGTCACTACACCACCTCCACTACGCCCTCGTCGGCCATAAGGCTTCCTATTCTGCGCCAGTTCTTCACAACATATCGCAAACTTCTCTCCACTAACTTCAACTGCTATATACAAGCACGAAGGCTGGGCGTATGTCTGGGAGTTCGACAAGCAACATCAAGTTCCCTGACACTAGCACAGGCACGAGAACCGCGCTTCGGTGTGATTCGGAACGTCGAGACTTGTCGCCATCTTTTTCGACTAGCCACCCAACACGATTCACACCCGCTCGTTTCATGTATTGAGAGTTGAAGCGGAACGCGTGGTGTGTTCGAAAAGCGCGTTGCGCAGCTTCCAACGTCGGCTTTCTGGCTTCCAGATTTAAGCTACCCTACTTGGCTCCTGGAAGTACTAACAACTGAAACATCAATAGCAGGTCTTAGGAGTAAAAATGAAGTACCAGCCGTTGCAGTGATGCATTCGCTTACGCATAATCCTTTTGAAAGATACCAAGACTTTGTCACTGTGTACACTGATGGCTCCGTTACATTTAAAGTTCATCACTGATTTTTATCATTTCAGAGCTGCAGAAACAAAATGCTTGTCGATTGAGTCATCCTTCCTCTTCAACGACGGGGGAGCCTGTCGCCATTTTACTAGCCATCGGCTTCATCAAAATGGCAAAGACGCCAAGAAATTGGGTCATCATCACTGATTCTTTGCTGATTCTTACATGCATTGAAAATGTCGCTCCAGGACAAATAGACGTATGTGTAACCTACGCTCTACTAAAGGAACTTACTCGAGCTACAGCTAGCACTAAAACAACATGTGGTATTCCAGCGGGCTCCAAATCACTGCGGAATCAAAGGAAATGAAATGGCGGATGCGTTGGCAAAGGCGGCTCACGAAAATTCGGAAGCCTGTCTTATTCCCATATCCCAGTCCGACACCGGTCGCATCTTGCGAGGCCTGAAGCTAGAAATGTGTTTGTCGAACTTATTCACACAGTGCACATAAGATTCAATATTATGAATGCAGTTAGAACCTGAGCTTCAGTGACGCATCGACACCCTCTTACATCGCCTACGCCTCGGATCGGCTTACACAAAACACTTCTTATTCTGAATCAAGCGTGTGACCTCTCCAACATGTCCCTGCGATCACGGCAACTGTACTGCTCTATTTTTCCCAGCATATAAACCACACATGTACAGCGCCTTCAACAAGAACTGCGTTTAATTGACTCGCATCGGCCTTTCTCACTTGCCAAGGTGTCATGGCCTTCAAAAGTGCATCACAAAGCTATAAAAGCACTTAAATGCTTCTTTGGAGGCGCCAGCATTTTTCGATATTATTTATTTTACTGCGTCGTAAGTAATCCTCTCATTCGTGCTTTTAAAACATGTGTACAGGGACTTACGCTGACTTCGCTGGAAATTAGAACTTCCCGAAAGAGAATTTCACTCTTAATGTGTTAGACATTTCTTTTTAAATTATTATTTCTTAATCATTACCTAATACAAGCGTTTATATTTGCTTCATTTTTCATCCTATATTATATGAATCAAGCGAAAAAGAGTAGCCGTCACCAGCAAACGGCGACAACTCATCTTTTTATTTTTATATCAATAAATAAAGGACGACATCGACGCCTGCGTGTATGAGAACAGCGCCACGCTGTCGGTGACGAGACATTCGTATAGTTTCTTTCGTTCTAAAAAAAAAAAGGTAATAACGGAGAAGCGCCGTGCATCATTGCCTGAATGCTAAAGCAAATATTTGAAGCAAATTATTGAGCGCGCTTTCTTACTACTACTACTACTACTTCTACTAGTAGTAGTAGTAGTAATAGTAATAATAACATAATGATAATAATAATATCGCTTACCTGGGTGCGCGCTTGTGCGTGCGTGAGAGCGCGTGCCCCGAGGTGCTTACTCGGCCTGCCTTTGACAGCATGTGCTATTTTGCGTTCCTGTATCCTTCTGTAGTTATTTCATCTGCTACCCGGTGTTTTTGAGGCGGAACTCATGGGCTTCCTTATTTTGTTTATGCACACGCTACGCGTGCTGAGCGTATACATGTGGGATAGTGGCAAACAGTGTGTCGCCTGTGATTCGTGCACTTGTCTACGCGTGGAAAGTTTCGTTACCGCAAGTGCTCTTGTTCCCCGACGTAACGCGCGGCCGCCAGCATGGAAATCTCGCTTAAGATGAGCTATGCTTTTGGAGTTGAAGATTTCCGAGTTGAAGACAGCGTTTACTTTTATCGGTGCAATGTTAAAAGAAGCTGCAATGTTAACATTTCAAAAGTGCGCATATTTACATATGCTACCGTGATCAGCACGTATATGTTGTCTTCCTTCCCACAGCGGTCTTTTATGTTCAGTTCTTCCTCGCTTCCTTGAATTGTACTCGTCGTTTTCTTAATTTTTTTACCGATATGTAAATAAATCGAGGCGGATTTGTTGACGTTTGCTACCGACGGTTACTTCTTTTCACTTTGTTATTAAATAATATAAGGCAAAGATAAAGAAAAATAGATAACTTCTTGCTCTTATCAATAGTTTAATACGGCAAGAAAAAGGCAGAGACACCGACGATAGACGTCTTCCGCTAGCAGCTGCAGTTGAAACGGAGACTGTGGTTGTCGGAGGTACACAACTATGTCTCGCATGGGAACATGCGGTACAAGACATTCCGATACAAGTAGTGGTTTAAGCTGGTGACGTCACTCGGTCTGAGTCCTGGCAGGTGCCAGCGTGAAGAAGACATTTAACTTGTCTATGGAGCTTCGCATGTGAAGTTTCCACGCTTAGTTTCTTGTCGTTACCACCAAGCTCCGAGCCACGATTTAAATATATATATTCTTTCTCTCTTTCGCTCTTTGTCTGTCCGTCCGTCCGTCCGTCCGTCCGTCCGTCTGTCTGTCTGTCTGTCTGTCTGTCTCTCTGTCTGTCTGTCTGTCTGTCTGTCTGTCTGTCTGTCTGTCTGTCTGTCTGTATGTATGTATGTATGTCTGTCCGTCCGTCCGTCCGTCCGTCCGTCCGTCCGTCCGTCCGTCCGTCCGTCCGTCCGTCCGTCCGTCCGTCCGTCCGTCCGTCTGTCTGTCTGTCTGTCTGTCTGTCTGTCTGTCTGTCTGTCTGTCTGTCTGTCTGTCTGTCTGTCTGTCTGTCTGTCTGTCTGTCTGTCTGTCTGTCTGTCTGTCTGTCTGTCTGTCTGTCTGTCTGTCTGTCTGTCTGTCTGTCTGTCTGTCTGTCTGTCTGTCTGTCTGTCTGTCTGTCTGTCTGTCTGTCTGTCTGTCTGTCTGTCTGTCTGTCTGTCTGTCTGTCTGTCTGTCTGTCTGTCTGTCTGTCTGTCTGTCTGTCTGTCTGTCTGTCTGTCTGTCTGTCTGTCTGTCTGTCTGTCTGTCTGTCTGTCTGTCTGTCTGTCTGTCTGTCTGTCATGCTAAACGGTGTCTGTCTGTCTGTCTGTCTGTCTGTCTGTCTGTCTGTCTGTCTGTCTGTCTGTCTGTCTGTCTGTCTGTCTGTCTGTCTGTCTGTCTGTCTGTCTGTCTGTCTGTCTGTCTGTCTGTCTGTCTGTCTGTCTGTCTGTCTGTCTGTCTGTCTGTCATGCTAAACGGTGTCTGTCTGTCTGTCTGTCTGTCTGTCTGTCTGTCTGTCTGTCTGTCTGTCTGTCTGTCTGTCTCACGCAGACGCACAAACGAGCCACGACAAACGGTGTTGTGCAGTCGATATTCGTGACATATGCCTGTGCCTTCAAAGGATCTACATGTATACAGTAATAGCGTTCGAGACAGGAAAACGAAAGCAAACGAATGAAATGCTGACACGACATAGGAACGGCACAGGAAGGGCTTGGCTTCATTGCGTTTGTCCCCGTACATGCAGTGTTGCGCTAGTATATTTAGCTACGACGTGCACGAACGAGCCCAAGTTAGGCACTACTTTGTCTGAAAATAAACGTTGAAGTTTACTCATTGTTTTCTGACGCACAGCTTTTGATGACCACGGACCCAACAGTTTGGCGAGAGAAAAAGGACGATGCTGAGTCAAGGAATTGTGGAGCACTTGTGCGAGGCGCTGTGTGCGATATAGCGCCTGTGGGACATTATGCGCGGCACACGCCCTCGTCGTCGCGGCCACACGAGCATGCATCACGGAGTGGCCACGTTCGTAATTCGAAATAGGAAGTGCTTGGCGCGTGTCGTCCGCATGACCCTCGCTTGGGTCGGCAAAATTAAGTCCTGGTACTATAGGGGAGCTTTTCAGCGTGGATTGTTGCCTGGCGGCTGGGATCCTCGCGGACTGCAAAGGTTAATAACCGACTTGTCGGAATGCCAAACGTGCCGGCGATTGTGAGCGCTGTAACGTAGCACGATGACCTCCGTCATAGAGCTCGTCGCTTGACAAATTGAATAATTTGGATGTTCGTAAAAGTGTCTGTAAGGATTCGACCACCGCGACTTGTCCACATTACATAAATTGTTGAATTGTTGAAGAATGGCAGCGTGACGCGAAGTGAACGCGTTGCAACAACAAGCAGTCTGGGAGAAACCCACTGTCAAAAAGAAAAGCGCTACCAAGAAACAGCACTTTTGGCACTTTTTTCCGTCGCTGTACTTGCATAAGAGTGCGGCTTCCGTTGCGCATTTCCCATTCGAAGACAGGAAGCGAATCAAAACTCCCTTCTGACAAGTCTCGGTGAGACGGCGTGGTCGCTGAGGCGTTGCGTATGGATGACGAGAGAAGCCTCTCGGGCTCGAGTCGCCTAATCCGTCGAAGGAATCGAGGCCGCCGTCGCTGACATCACACTCTTTATGGATCCCGAAGATGTTTGCCTGGCCGTGCTCCTATAGCACGCAACTCCGGATGGCGTATCAAATGACGCGTGCAGTCGTGGTACACAAGCACACAAGTAACCACAGAGCGTCTGTTCGAGGCCATTGTCTGCTCAGATGAAGAGCGCCTTCGTTGCGCGCAAAGAACACCAGCGCTACTCCAAGTCCAAGCGTCATCATCGAGAGACTCGAAGAAAGTTAAGCACCTATGTGTAACCTTCACTGTATCCACAGCCGGATGTTGCATGCGTGCACCCTTCAAAGCGCAGCGCCATTCCCAATTTTTTTTCATCGCACAGAGCGAAGTATCACACATTTCGTGCCTCATCCGCTGCCATGTTTGTTCTAGGGCTACCCTAAAGGGACTGCGATTTCTGCATAAATAAGTGTCCGCATTACTTAACGTTCTGTTTCTTTAGGTCCTCATGTTTGATTTGAGTAATCTTCATGTAGCCTTTTGCATAGCCGAATATTGCGCCCTCGTACTCTTTAAAAAACATGCAACCAATCTGTGATTCCGCTCACAGCTCTCCTCATCGGTCTAAAATTATCGTTAAGTGCTGTTTACACCGCAGCATGTTCTCGCAGGGGCTTGCATTTTATCTTATTATTCAGCGTGAAGTCTTCGAGTTGTCAAATGTGTTACACTGGAATGCGTTACGAGTTCCGTTCACCCGGATACATTTGCATGTCAACGCTCATCGCTGAGAAAACATGCTAAACGGTGTCATCGTTAATGTTGTGCATCCTACTTCGCAGTAATTCCTCTTGTGTTTCCGTGCGCCAACGTTTTTACGACTGTTGGAGTTTGTGTTGTAGGTAGGATAAGCGGGGCGTGTCGTGTCTCGCAATCTCTATGTCTGAAACAAATATTCATAGCGTGACAAGCCACGATTCGCGTCAAACCGTCCGAGCCTTAAAATGTGTTGTGGATAAACGGTTCCTTTCCTTTTCTTTTTTCTTTCTGCGATGCGTATACGATATGAACATAGATACGCAATAAAATCCGCACATATCGGCGTAGAACGCCAGTATGCGGGTAGGCTCGTTTAAGATGCTGAAAAGCGCAAGGTGAAAGTTGCACATTTTAGAATGTTTTCTGGGTGAAGCACGTCCGGAGTCGCGTCGAAAGGTTAACTAGTCCTTTGTGTTCTGTCAGTATGTTTGTACTTGTGTTTTTAATGTTTCTGGTGTTGACAGAAAAAAATGAGGTGATTAGTATAACTGTTTCGATGTCTGAACTTCGTGTCATAATTCAGCGCCTTACGTTACCTGACGGCGCGTTAGAATAAGAGTTGAAAAAAAGCGCTGCAGATCTAACTACTGTACGCGCTCACGTACTGGCCGCACTGATGTACCTGTTACACCCCCCAACCATTAAATAAACAGATTTATACATTTTTTTCTTTTTTTCCCGGATTACTTGTGCACAAACACTGCTCCTAACCCTTGGCGGCGGAACGAGCCCTCATCTTCCAGTGAAGGGGGCAGTCAGACCAAGATTACCCGCGAAACCGCAGCCGTAGTGCGTACTTCCCACTTTCATTGATCCTGAGTCTGGAGAAGTCCGTAAAGGAATTTATTTTTAGGGGGATAACAGGTTAAATTTAGTGGGGATAACATTAGATTCCGTGCAATAGCCGTAGCCCTGCTTTTGGAAGGAAGTCAGAAATCTTGAAATGCATGATTCTGCTTTCACACCAGCGCATACGGTAAATACAAGAGGCAGTTCTCAGGTCAATAGCTGCGTTAAGAGCAAAGGCAAGGGGGCTATCGACCAGGTGGGAGTTTCGGGTCTGTAGCACTGAATTGAGGCTACAGATGGTAGATAGGGTTAGAAATGAGAGAAACGCAAAGAAGTGCAGCACCATAAGGAAAACAGGCGCGTTGCTATAAGAGAGAGAGTGTATTGACTTCTGATACCGAACAGCGGACTGAGAATAAAAATATAAGCCATAAAGATAGTTTTACATTTAACCGCCTTATGAAATACAGCATACGCTGCAGTATAGTACAGCGCTGTGCAGACAAGCAGAACACTCTGTAGTGCCATGCATTTCGTTGTACAGCTCCGCCATTGCTATAATGTCGGTATCTACGTAGTTCGTGTATCTACAAACACAGTATCGACGGAATTGCAGATGTTTACGACGCTCGGAAACGCGAAGCTACATGTGTCGCAACGTGCCTGCCCCGTTGTTTTCCTTCGTGAATAAAGCAAGCCGCAAACATCGTCAGCGGCAGGAGGATGAACTTACGAGCTCCGAGAACAGAGCATCACGTGTCGTCCCCAACACCGCGATTACGGCGTAGACCCGTCGTTGTTGCTGCCGAATCAATCATTGACGGCGGTATCCAATCACTATTGGAAACTGTGAAACCAGAGAAGAGGTGCTAGTTGGATGTGGGCCAGACATGGCGATGAGAAAGGACACGAAAAGATAAAAAGAGAAGAAGAGACAACTGGCGGAAAGAACTGGAAGCAATTAGGGATTTTGGCTCGGAGTGGGTTCCGCTATGTCCTTGGCACTGTGCCCGCTGCATGTAACATGTATGTATACCCACCGGGCGGCCGAGCCGGCACCACATTGCTTTCGGCGGCAGCTTGCCGACAGTTACATTTGGCAACGTATACGGGCGGAATGTTTCCTAAACAAACCAGTATTTCGATCAGGCGAATTAACGCAACATCAGGAAGCTTGGTCGCGCATACACCAGTTGCATCTTCGAACTGCGTAGAATATTGCTGAGGGAACAACGCGGAGGAGCCGAACCTTGCGCGTTTAATTCCCCGCTGCAGCAGCGTTCGACCGCACTCTGCGCCTTAAATCGCGTGCCGTGCTTGGCTCATCGAACCCGAGGAATTTACAACTGTGTATCATTATTTCTCTCGTTTTACTGCCTGCTCGATTTTATTTTACGTTTGCGAGCAGTTTTCCACGTTCAGCTGTTTGAATTCAGGGAAATTGATAGTATAAACACCGGCGTGTACACTAAAAAGAAAAAGAACATATATATAAAAAGTATATATATATATATATATACATATGTGTATATATATATATATATATATAAGAGGCAAGGAACAGCAAGAACACCGGCTGATTTCGGCGTAGTCAGCGTATCATGCCACTCTGAACTCATGTAATGCAACAGCAGTTGCTTTCTTTCTTTCTTGTGCAATTTCTGCGAACTCTATACTCAACGAGAACGCAACAACGACGGTGCCATAGCGATGTCGGTGACACGAAGACGACGGCAAGAACAAAAACAACGACGGCATCACGACAGCAGTGTACAGTCGATGACGGCCACGGAATAACAATGACGGCAGCACGATTACTAACATTCTGTCGCGGTAAAGAATTGTCGCGTGGTGTAACTGTGTAACTTAAGGGAGCGGACGAAATACGTTGTAACTAAAGTGAGCTTGCATCTCTCCTATACTCAGATCACGTGTCTCTCTGCAATCTTAACGGTTTACAGTGATACCACTCGCCGAGCTAATTCGATCTCCACGCATGCTGACGATGTCGCGTGGTATAAGCGCCTCAGGTTCGTGATGTGCGAGTTCAATCTGAAACGATGAAAAACGCAAGAAAGCATCATATTTAACACACACACAACGCACAATGAAAGACAGAGAGAGAGAAATAGACAATAACAGAGCATGCTGTGACAAATACCATATAAAGCCCTAGCGTGCAGTACGCTCTTTGCCAGAGCGCCTGATTTGCAGAGCTGCTCAACCATCTCACGCAGACCCCTGCAACGGTCGTCTTTCGTCAGCCAACCGGCGCGGATGCAGCGTTGACCGGGCGACGCAGCTCCAGAGAGCGCGGTGCAGGCAGCCGCGAGTCGCCGCGGTGGCGTCCCAGGAATGTAAACAGGCGACGGCCCAGCAACGATCGTTTAATGGAAGAATGCGGCTGAGCCGGCGTCCAGCCGTAGTCCGGGTGGCGCGCCAGAGGCGACCGCCAGGGGAGGAGGGGTGGAGAAGAGGCGCCGTCATGTGGATATACATTGCCTCGCTAATACCGTGCAGCCCTGCGGAAGCTACAGTCTAATCAGGGACCGGGTTCACGAAGTTGCACTCGCACTATGCTCGCGGCTGACCGGCTTTTCGCGACTGACAAGCGCACGGGCGACAGCCAATCGCGAATGGCCGTTAGGTGCGAGTGATTAGTGGCATCAAATGCTGCCGGAAGCAACATCGTCTGGAGTGCGGAATATCGCAACCTGGGATTACGATCCCCTTATTCCCATTTCATGGCTGTTGCTACACGGACCAAACGGGATTACGTGTGTACGAGCATATACCAAGCATTTCACCTCCTCCGTAAAGAGCCGGCAGCGGACATCATCCACCTCAGTTAGTATTAACCAAATTGTTCATGAGGATAGGAGCTGCGGAATGTATTTATTTATTTATTTATTTATTTATTTATTTACTTATTTACTTATATTAAATACCTCTAAAACCACAATTAGGGATTTTACGTGAGGGATGGGTGCAGTTATTTGTAGAAGATACTTTCAATGACTTCTTTGAGGCAGGCAGTGTTAGAGTGGTACACAGCGTCGCTGTGCACCTCTCTAACACTGCCCACTTGTGGGAGCACTTCCCACTTTATATGAGGCGATTGTAGCCAAAAGCAAGAAATAATGCGAGAAGGAAGTTGAGAACAGGACTTGGTACTCGATGGGAGTGCACCGGCGTGCGCCCGGGGACCACCAGTTACCCGTTGCCAGCCGTGTAACTGAAATGCAGGCGTCAATTATTTGTGGCGTCTTTCTGCCTCGTTGCCTACGTCCTTGCCTGCATCGGGAATCACCTGGATAACATTCTGACACATCTTCAGACAGTTGTGCAGAGAGATTTGGCGCAAAGCGTTGTACGTGACACTGCATAACGGGAACAATGTTCGAGGAATGCTCTCAATATCCAAGGGTTTTGCACGAGGCGTTTGTTACGGGCCGACGATATCGCTCTATTTGTGTTCAGTGTCGTGACTGACCGCAGCCCGTCTTTGCCGTTTTTCTTTTTCGCGCACCGACTTAGTCACCAAGCTTCTTTTTCTTTTTTCGTTCGTTTAGCAGCTGCTCGTAAATTTTTTCGGCCCTAGTTACGATTTCTCTCGCTCTCCACTACGAGTGGTCAACGGTCGCTCACCGGAAGCCGCGATTGCTTAACACTGGCCGATTACAGCGGGCGCCAGCTGCTGCGCTCGCCCACACGCTGCACCGTATTGGCGGTGCACGGCGCAGAATGCCCGCGAGGTGAAACGGCCATTGGGGTACAAGGCCTGCGGGGGTAATGCTAGCCCTCGCCCGTCCTTGTTCTCTGGTCTTATCCAGTCTCGACGGGGAAGACCTCCTGCTCTTTTCTCGACGCAGGCACGTGTGTGCGGCGGCGACCAGTTTCCGTCAGTCTCCGGTGCCGTTCGGCGCTGCCGTGTTCGGTGTGCGTGCCCGGGTATCTCGTATCTTGTTGTTTTTCCGTCGCACCTGCGGCAGTGACGAGGGGAAGCCCTGCGTGGCGGCGCCCGTGCCACTGGGCCACGCGAGCGGCAGTCCACGCGCGCGCTGCTGCTGCTGCCCGGTCGTTCTCGTCGTCGGCGGGAGTCCACCATGCGGCCGGCGAGTCCGCAAAAGCAACAAGAGCAACGGGCAACGGGAGGACGGCGACCACGTGCTCGTCCGGCAGCGTGCAACTCGCGGATAAAGAAGTCCGCGGGAGGGAGGGGGCGAGCGGCGTGTGGGTTAAGGGCCATTACGCAATTTCGAGAAGTTTCGACTTAAGCTGCCAGGCAGGTATATACGCCTGCTATCTATAGGCCGCTCTTTTTTTCTCTTGGCTCTTCAGTGTTTTTACGAGCGGAAGCTGCGACTGCCTTTGCGCCTGAGAGCCTGCAGTGTGCCGTGATAGTCCCAGTATGGAAATAGCATTTCAGAAACAGAGGAGGATGGAAGGAGGACCGGGGAACGAATTTAATAATACAGCAAAGAAAGAAGTGAAGTTAATTTGGAGCCGTTCTGTTTCAAAAGAAGTGGGGGGGGGGGGGGGGGGCGGATACGCGTCTGTCTCCATTCTTCGTAATATGCGCACAAGCACTTTGGATAGTCTTTTGAAAGCGAGATATAACGGCCAACTACGAGTAGCGCCGTGCACGAAATAGCGCGGTGCAAATTTCGCCTTCTATAGGCGTTTTATTTCGTTATTCACGATATCGAATTGCGTGTCGTTTGCCTTTGTGCTTTTCTCATTGTTATTTGCCACAACTATATTTCCCTTGCTCCTTCCATCAGCGAAGAGTGATTGGTTAGAAGCATCTGCCTCAAATGCACCTTCATTCCACTTTGTTCGAAATAAACGTTATCGCTCTTCTACGTGAAGATGAAGAGCCAAATAAATACCTTTGGCCGAACTCGTAAGAACTTTGCGTTCTTAAGAACCTAATTTTAATTGGCCGGTCATTTGGTCAATAATATTTTCGCGGCTGCGATCATCTTGGTTAGTTGAAGTAATAAAGGCTGTTGCAGGCGAATGTCCGAAAATAATATAGATAATTTGCATGCCAATTCCCTGACGTGACTTTCGCTTTCCGGTAGTTGGAGCACGCGCACAACCTTTTGTCACGCTTGTCTTCTAGGCGTGACGTCAGCATGTGTCTCGTACAAGGGCTTCGCGCAAACACTTTGCAAAAGAAGAAAAATAAAAGAAACCCGCGCATGTCCAACATCAATGTTGGAATAAAAAATGACGCGAAGCTCTTTTCAGTCAGCGAGGCACAGCAGTAGCAGTTGATGAAGCGCACGGCTTCGTCGCCTGCAGCTGTGAGTGTCACGTGGTCGAAGGCGATCTGTGGGGCTTGTAGAAAGGACAATGGCGATGAGCTGTCTGCGCACAGAAGTACGACACACGTCGAGAAGAGGGAGGGAGAGCAGCTCTCTAGTGAAAACTCAGGAGGTTTGCCTGACGGCCGGCCTAGCATGCTTGTGCCGCTGGATGTGATGTTAAATGTATGCACAGAAGATATAGTACGAAGCACACGCACAGCACACACATAACTGAAACATAACACAGATGCATGTAACCTAGACGTCGCACAACATACAGAACTAAAGCACCTCGTTCAGACCAGTGTCTCGCGGAAAAGTTAAAAACGCCTTCTTAGCGCGGGACGCGCAGGATGCACTAGTCCATGATCCAAGTACACGTTGTATAGCTCAAGGTGCGAGCCCTACGGTACACACGGTTAGTACAGTCGTTAGTGCGATGTTTGGAGTGCAAGAACGTTGCAATTGCAGATTGGGTGTGCTTTGCCTTCTCGTATATGCATTATACAAGGCACAGTGGCGATCTATATAGCCGCTTGATTTTACACAAGAAGATTTTTTGTAAAAGCAACTTTCAGACGAATAGAGTGCAGCCATGCGCACCACGCCTGTCAAGTTCACACAGCCTACCAAAATCGCAGACTGCGTCGTAAGTGAATAGGTGCATAAATACTGCTCAGGGTCGGCACAGGTATATATCACGCTGTGAGTGACACAAAAGAAGACACTGTGGCATGAACCATCTCTCATAAAAGAAATTCACCAGCGTGTTGCTCTCCTGTAACACGCTGCACGCTTGGTAATGCGCCGTCTCGCATCGTCGCGTTGCTGCTGTCGCAGTTCGGCTTCTTCGGCTTCGTTTTCGACGCTTAGCTGCGGCTTCGCGCGCTCGTATAGCGGGGTCAGGCTTGCGCCAACAACGTTTCTCTTCGACTTTACGTTGCATCCTCTCGGTAGGGGATTGAAACGTATGCTGTTTTGTGTGCTGCATGGGAGATTTCAGTGAATGTATGCACTGTTAGCTTCATTTTGCTGAGCGCGTGTAGCCTCAGCCTTACGGGGCTATGGGCCATTGCATTTTTTTCTTGCTTATGGGAGCATGAGTCATTACTTACGGCGGTATGAGCCATTGAGAAGGTCACGTCTTTTTTTTTCCGTACCACTCGACCAGACGCCTTGTTTCTGTACGTCGTACGCGTGATTCCAATTAACGTATGCACTATGCGCTTCAATTTGCTGAGTACTTGTAGCATCTGCATTACAAGAGGGAGGGGCCATTGCACTTTTTGCTTGCTTAGGGAGGTATGAGCCATTGCTGATGATGGTAGTTTCTGTACTATTGAACGGGACGACGCGTCTTTCTTTCTTTTTTCAAAGCCATCGGGGGAACGAGCCACTTAAGGTTTTCGCCTTAAAATACCGGGATTGGCTCGGAAGAGTTGATATGCGCAGAACCAGCAGCGAAGACAGCGCGTGCATGGCTCGCTACGGGTGCCGCAGTGAAGCCACTGCAGTGCAACGCGGTGCGGCATCCCACTGGCCTTGCGGAGGAAACGACTGATGCCATCGACGAGTTGGTCATTAGCGCACGGTGACTTCGCGGCAAATAGCGCTGCACGTGAGCCGGTAGAGCTAACCTAGGCGCTACCTGCCCGATTTAAGGCGTTGTTGAAAGCTTCACGCATTGCAGTCAGCTCAGTCGCAGTGTTAGATGTCCACTAGGGGAGATTGGCTACGAAGCTTTCTTTCTGAAAAATTCGCATACGGCCTTCCTTTCTGTATACTATAGCTTCGTGGAATTATATAGGTTGGATGACAGTTTTTCTCTTTCGCAGAAATAGATGCAGTAAATTAATCATTACGCCGCTCCCATCGCATCGTCACTCCATTATATGTGAACAACCGAAGAAAAACGAGGACCATAAACCGAGAGATGAAGTCTCGTATTCGGAGTCGCACTGTCATCGGTGATTTCCACCATGGCCACCGACGCGCCGGAGGCGGAAGATAAGTATCGCAATTGCCAGCGCTTTATAACTTGCCCTTTTCATACGCTTGCCCAGCGAACAGCAATTCACGTCCAAGCAACCAACTGCCGCCAAACACGGGCTGAGCCGATCGAGTGATTGGCGGCTACCGCGAGCAGGCCACTCCCTTTGGCACGAGTCTCACTCGGCGCAAAGTCGCCGGCGAGTGGCGAACGTTCGGGGCGGAAATTGGGCAGCGCCTGCCCATTACGTCATGGCGCACGCGCGGGCGCGCAAGGAATGCAAGCGAGCAATTAGGCACGCTGGCCGACAGCAGTCCACCCGCCGCGTCGGCACTTCTCGGAAGGCGCGACAAAAGGCGAAGGCGAGCTGTCGAGATGGAATCGCCAGCAGCGATACGCCGCGATACACTGCACGGAGTTGGCCAGACGAACCTCCGCACGGCGAACGAGATGATTTACGAAGGTGGCTATTAGCGGCTGGCGAACAAGACTGAAAAGCGGGCAAAAGGGAGAAAAAGAAAGAAAGATAAGAAAAAGATATGCACAGATTGCAAGGCCGTCTGGGTGAGCTGCCGGTTAAGCGAAAGCGCCGACTAGGTAAATTGAGTGCGATACGTTCGAAAGTGCTGCCACTGCGGCTGTTTGGTCGCAAGGGCGCCAAAACTCAGGGTAGCAGAATTGCAGGTGATTCGGAAGGGCCTGTAACGGACGAGTTACCGTTTTCGAGCTCCACTTTAGCATCGGTATTTATAGCTGCGTTCGTTCGTGGACGCGAGCGCCGTTTAATGCGTTTAACGCGCGATGTTAAAGCTGGGACGAAATATTTCCCTCAAACGATATATGCTCTGGTTTTGTTTTTGCGCAGATTGTCATGCCAATAATTAGCGTTTCAACAACAACGCGGTGCCGCTGACACGTAGTCGCACTACACGGTCGGGGCTCGTTCGTGTATAGGCGCTTAGGAAACGACGACAGATGTCCTGCCCAAAAATGTTATGCACCTTACTTTACGGCTGTATGGTGTATAGATGGCTTGCACTGACGTCATCATAGGTGCCATGTTTGTGGTCCAACTCGACCAAAAGCTGCGTCCTTGACGTCACGTGCAAGATATATCTAAATTGCGGTAAATGTGCTGTGTAGACAGAGCTGCCAATGTATATTTAAAACATTTTAAATCCTTGAACAACGTAACGAATTGATAGTAGGCATACAGCTGTGGTCACATGCAATGGAACTACACTTTACTTTTCTCGCAACATAATTATCAAGCTTTTCCCTCTTCCTCCTTTTTTTTTGTGTTGCTTTTAGCGTGGCCCGAAGGCGTGGGATCGAATCCCGGCCGCGGCGGTCTCATTGCGATGGTAGCGAAATGCAAAAACGCCCGTGTACCGCGCATTGTGTGCACGTTGAAGAACTCCATGGGGTTTTCTCACGTCATCATCATCATCAGCCTGGTTACGCCCACTGCAGGGCAAAGGCCTCTCCCATACTTCTCCAACTACCCCGGTTATGTACTAATTGTGGCCATGTTGTCCCTGCAAACGTCTTAATGTCATCCGCCCACCTAACTTTCTGCCGCCCCCTGCTACGCTTCCCTTCCCTTGGAATCCAGTCCGTAACCCTTAATGACCATCGGTTATCTTCCCTCCTCATTACATGTCCTGCCCATGTCCATTTCTTTTTCTTGATTTCAACTAAGACATCATTAACTCGCGTTTGTTCCCTCACCCAATCTGCTTTTTTCTTATCCCTTAACGTTACACCTATCATTCTTCTTTCCATAGCTCGTTGCGTCGTCCTCAATTTAAGTAGAACCCCTTTCGTAAGCCTCCAGGTTTCTGCCCCGTACGTGAGTACTGGTAAGACACAGCTGTTATATACTTTTCTCTTGAGGGATAATGGCAACCTGCTGTTCATGATCTGAGAATGCCTGCCAAACGCACCCCAGCCCATTCTTATTCTTTGGATTATTTCAGTCTCATGATCCGGATCCGCGGTCACTACCTGCCCTAAGTAGACGTATATATATATATTCCCTTCCCACTTCCAGTGCCTCGCTACCTATCGTAAACTGCTGTTCTCTTCCCGAGACTGTTAAACATTACTTTAGTTTCCTGCAGATTAATTTTTAGATCCACCCTTCGGCTTTGCCTCTCCAGGTCAGTGAGCATGCATTGCAGTTGGTCCCCTGAGTTACTAAGCAAGGCAATATCATCAGCGAATCGCAAGTTACTAAGGTATTCTCCATTAACTCTTATCCCCAATTCTCCCCAATCCAGGTCTCTGAATACCTCCTGTAAACACGCTGTGAATAGCATTGGAGAGATCGTATCTCCCTGCCTGACGCCTTTCTTCATTGGGATTTTGTTGCTTTCTTTATGGAGGTCTGCGGTGGCTGTGGAGCCGCTATAGATATCTTTCAGTATTTTTACATAAGGCTCGTCTACACCCCGTTTCCGTAATGCCTCCATGAATGCTGAGGTTTCGACTGAATCAAACGCTTTCTCGTAATCAATGAAAGCTATATACAAGGGTTGGTTATATACCACACATTTCTCTATCACCTGATTGATAGCATGAATATGATCTATTGTTGAATAGCCTTTACGCAATCTTGCCTGGTCCTTCGCTTGACAGAAGTCTAAGGTGTTCCTGATTCTATTTGCAATTACCTTAGTACATACTTTGGCGTGCCCTTTCTTATGGATTACGATTATGTTAGCGTTTTTCCAAGATTCCGGTACGCTCGAAGTCATGAGGCATTGCGTATACAGGGTGGCCAGTTTTTCTAGAACAATCTGCCCACCATCCTTCAACAAATCTGCTGTTACCTGACCCTTCCCAGCTGCCTTCCCTCTTTGCATAGCTCCCAAGGCTTTCATTACTTCTTCCGGCGTTACATCTGGGATTTCAAATTCCTCTGGACTATTCTCTCTTCCATTATCGTTGTGGGTGTGACGGGTACTGGATAAATCTCTATAGAACGCCTCAGCCACTTGAACGATGTCATCCATATTAGTAATGATATTGCTGGCTTTGTCTCTTAACGCATACATCTCATTCTTGCCTATTTCTAGTTTCTCTTCACTGCCTTTAGGCTTCCTCCGTTCCTGAGAGCATGTTCAATTCTATCCATATTATGCTTCCTTATGTCAGCTGTGTTACGCTCGTTGATTAACTTAGAAAGTTCTGCCAGTTCTATTTTAGCTGTAGGGTTAGAGGCTTCCATACATTGGCGTTTCTTGATCAGATCTTTCGTCTCCTGCGATAGCTTACTGGTATCCTGTCTAACGGAGTTGCCACCGACTTCTATTGCAGACTCCTTAATGATGCCCATAAGATTGTCGTTCATTGCTTCAACACTAAGGTCCTCTTCGTTTAATAAAGCGGAATACCTGTTCTGTAGCTTGATCCGGAATTCCTCTATTTTCCCTCTTACCGCTAACTCATTGATCGGCTTCTTATGTACCAGTTTCTTCCGCTCCCTCCTCAAGTCTTGGCTAATTCGAGTTCTTACCATCCTATGGTCACTGCAGCGCACCTTGCCGAGCACGTCCACATCTTGTATGATGCCAGGGTTAGCGTAGAGTACAAGGTCTATTTCATTTCTAGTCTCGTCATTCGGGCTCCTCCACGTCCACTTTCGGCTATCCCGCTTGCGGAAGAAGGTATTCATTATCCTCATCTTACTCTTTTCTGCAAAGTCTACTAATAACTCTCTCCTGCTATTCCTAGTGCCTATGCCGTATTCCCCCACTGCCTTGTCTCCAGCCTGCTTCTTGCCTGCCTTGGCATTGAAGTCGCCCATCAGTACAGTGTATTTTATTTTAACCTTACCCATCGCCGATTTCACGTCTTCATAGAAGCTTTCGACTTCCTCGTCATCGTGACTGGATGTAGGGCCGTGCACCTGTACGACCTTCAATTTGTACCCGCCGTGGTTGCTCAGTGGCTATGGTGTTAGGCTGCTGAGCACGAGGTCGCGGGATCGAATCCCGGCCACGGCGGCCGCATTTCGATGGGGGCGAAATGCGAAAACACCCGTGTACTTAGATTTAGGTGCACGTTAAAGAACCCCAGGTGGTCGAAATTTCCGGAGTCCTCCACTACGGCGTGCCTCATAATCAGAAAGTGGTTTTGGCACGTAAAACCCCATAATTTAATTTAATTTTTTAACCTTCAATTTGTACCTCTTATTAAGGTTCACAACAAGACCTGCCACCCTATCGTTAATGCTATAGAGTTCCTGTATGTTACCAGCTATATTCTTATTAATCAGGAATCCGACTCCTAGTTCTCGTCTCTCCGCTAAGCCCCGCTAGCACAGGACGTGCCCGCTTTTTAGCACTGTATATGCTTCATTTGTCCTCCTAACTTCACTGACCCCTACTATATCCCATTTAGTGCCCTCTAATTCCTCGAATAGCACTGCTAGACTCGCCTCACTAGATAACGTTCTAGCGTTAAATGTTGCCAGGTTCAGATTCCAATGGCGGCCTGTCCGGATCCAGGTATTCTTAGCACCCTCTGCTGCTTTGCAGGTCTGACCACCGCCGTGGTCAGTTGCTTCGCAGCTGCTGGGGACTGAGGGCCGGGGTTTGATTGTTGTGTTCATATGGGAGGTTGTGGCCAAGTACTGCACCAGAGTGGCCAATCCTGCTAGGGAGTGCGTTACCGGTTCTGGTCACCGGGATCAGGCCGCACTCCAGGCCTGTTTGTGCAATTTTATCAACACGCGGATTTTTTTTTTAATCCGGTGGAAATTTGCGCTGCACCGGGATTCGAACCACGGTCCTCTTGCACACGAGGCGGATGGTCTACCTCTACGCCACCGCTGCACCTTTCTCACGTGCACCCAATCATAACCCCACGGGAACTTCATTAAGTGCACCCAATGGAACTCCTTTGACTTCCTGCTGGAGATCGAAGGAGTTCCGGAGTGTCCCACTATACGGCGTGCCTCATAATCATATCGTGGTTTTGGCATGCAAAACCCCAGAATTTAAATTAATTAATTTTGCTCCTAGCATGCGCTCGCGCGTGCAAGAGCGAGAAAACTGGTCCCTTTATTTTACACAAATAATGCCCGAGATCTGACAGCACTATAGCGTCGTTCTTTGATGCTTACGGTCCACTCGCGCGTTTAAGTATAACATTTCTAATTACAAACAACGACGGCAGAATTCTGAGTTTTATATTAAGATAACGCCGGAAACAAGATAATCGTTTGAGCACGAGGTATTCCTGCCGTTAGCGCCAGCGCAACATGGCGCTGCTGCGGGTCAGGGGTCAAAGTTTTTCGTTCTCAAGTGATGTCTTCCATTATCCGCGGCCGCCTTCGCTAAAGGTGCATCTGTCATCACGATTGGTTGACATCTGCGCTTACGACCGAGTCTAGCGTAAGAATGCGCCTGCAAGCCAGTATTCACACACATATACAAAAGAAAATCCTACGCTAGAACTGGTCGCAAGAGCAAATGCCAGCCTCACGCGTGATATCAGAAATATTGCGAAAGCGGCCAGGAAATGGCAAAGAGCACTTACGAGCAAAACGCTTTCTGAATTCGGGCTCTGGCATTTAGACCGTTGCAGATGGGAAGGCAGGTAAGGCATCGATTGCGTACGGGCTGTGATCAAATCAACCGCAGAAAAAAATAAGGCATCGCTCGAGCAACCCTGCCGATAGCAGCGGGCAATCACCAGTGCTCCCTGGAGCGCGACTCTCGAGGGCGCAACTTACGCCTGACGCCAAGGAACCGCCTCTGCGCAATGGAGAGGAACGTGCGGGTTGCTCGCTTCGACGCCTCTACTGACGCTTCTAAATTTAGTCATGTATTCCCGACACAAATTGCTCGGCGGATAGAGTCTACGTTTGTAGGCTCATCGCGTAAAATATGTATTGCATATCTCTCTGAGCCTTTCCTTTCCTCTTATTATGTACTCTCCTGCTGCGAACAGAACGCTGCTGACATGTTAATATGACACCGACCTGCTGCTATAAATGCACGTACCTTATTCTGACGGATTCAGATGAACGTACAGATAATGCGTATAGGACACGCAGTACTCTTAATGCAAATGCCTGTCGATGTGTACACAGGTGCTTCGAAATGTTGTCACTGCTTCTGACGAGTCTCTCCTTCCTCACCCCATGGGTTAACATTACATCATAGATCTTCACGCAGCAGTGCGAATAACGGACACGGACAAGAGGAGGTGACAGAAGCGCAAAGAACGGTCGCCGGCCCGTGTCCATGCATTCTCAGCGCTCCTAAATAAAGAACGTAATGCGACTCACCCAGCTCTTTATTGTTAATAGATTTTCTGAATTTTGAGATCACTTCGGTGGCTTCGTGCCACCATTCTCGTGTCACCACTGTTGCCCGACGCCCTTGACATTACACCGCCAAACAACGCCGTAGCCGTCTCTATACCCGCCATTCTTCTCTGTTTAATCGGGATGCCCCGCTTGCCGCAGCAATAATTCAATGGAAACCCACTCGGGACAAGCAATAGCTGTCGCCCTTTGGCATCAACGACGATTTCTCATCTCCGCGTGACTTGCACACCGCAATGGATGTTTAATTGCAACGCCGCTTTCACATCCGGCAGCAACCGTATACCCCCACTGCCGACAAGTGTTCAGTACAGCGACTGGCTCGATAAAAGCAGAAAAAGCGAGGCAGGGTGGCTATGTGACAGACAAAGAGAGGAGGCCAGCGAAACGGCAAGAGGTTTGGGGGACGCCCCACTCCAGAGGGAGGGGGGCACAACAACAACGCCTGCGGCACGGACGAACGCGGGCACTCGGCCTTGGCACTCCCGGAGAATTCTGCGTGGTCGTCGTGCTTGGCTCGCTCGGCCGGCCGGACACTTCTTTCTTTCTCAGAGAGAGAGAGAGAGAGAGAGAGAATGCGCTTGGTTACTGGCTTCCTGCAGAAGGGCGGTGGCAGGCCGCGCCGTTGAGTGGTAAAGGTGGTGGTGGTGGTGATGGTGGTGGTGGTGGTGGTGATGATAACGATAAAAGCATGTTCATTATTACGAGACACGTGGCGAGCACTACGTTGAATATATGCATGCCGCTCCGTGAGGGGAAGGGTACAGACGAGAGAGCTGGGCGAGTTGGAATCGATTCATATTATTAACGCGACGAAGTAGAGAGAGGGCCGAATGGAGGAAGGAAAGGCAGGGAGGTTAACCGGACTTAGTCGAATTTGCTATTATACACGTGGGGCGGGTACTGTTCTGTATGCATTTGTGTATTTGTGCCATGTTTAGTGGAGTTGATAGATATCGACATGGATATCAGTGTCAACGAATATAGAGCTTATAGGCTTGACCGGTGCTCTGCAAGCGTTTTAGGATTACTCTCACTGAAACGGTTCAGCGCTGATCAGATGAATGCATATTGTCGCTGTGAGGAGCATTCATTGCAATATGCTGTTATGCTGTACTTTCCTGCTGGCTCAAAGTGCATGTCAGCGAAGTACTCTTAGTGCACTGACTGAACCGTGCCTTACTTTGGCTATGAAGAATAGCAATAAGGCAGTGACAGCTGTAGGCCATTTTGGCTGATTATGACCTGACCGAATGCCACCAATCTTCGCGACATCTCCTAACGATGTGCTCCAACCGTTGCCACGTGTAATAACTGAGGTCTAATGCTCAAGTTCAGTCTTACGTATGGGCAGGAATGCGTATATGATCCAGCGCGTCTGTCTTTTCGCAGCTTGTCATATATATGTGACGTCGCTTACACCCATCTAAACGAGATAACGTATAACGTTGTTGAATATCATAATTTAGAAATAATTCAACATCCAATTCATTATGTATACTGCCGCACTGCACCTTATATGCCGTCCGAAAATTCTGTTCTCCTCAGGTGACCGTTGTGCGTTAAAAATTGTTCAAGGCCCCTATAAGGAGACTCCAGGCAGCAGCCTGCTAATCCGAAGGTAAAAAACTTAGACACAATACACATATACTACGAAGATGCTTGCTTTGCGGCCTGTTTTTTCTGATATATCGTAGGCGGGTTGAAATCAATCAATCAATCAATCAATCAATCAATCAATCAATCAATCAATCAATCAATCAATCAATCAATCAATCAATCAATCAATCAATCAATCAATCAATCAATCAATCAACCAATCAATTCATTGAGATCGCCTCTAGAATAAGCTTCCGAGGCATGTCGGTTAATAATAAACTACGAAACCTTGTTCGATGGATGCTGCCGGGCTTGTGTGCAGTCAAAGTGGTCGCAAGGAGTAGCGCTAAACTCATGAACACGTGCAAAGCAAACTGAGTATACATGATTGATTGTTTATGTAACATTGTTCTCTAACATTGTAACGGTGGTTTATAAGCATTGTCCGTTCACCGGTAGAATCACTTTTTCGCAGGTTTCAGCACTAACAGCTGAAACCTGATCCGCATGATGAAATGCTTTATGAAAACGTTTCTGATGTGCGTAAAAACTTTTTACTAAAAAGGTATTCTGGACTTCCTCACAGAGTGCACTTCACAGAAGCCTATGGACTCTGGGCACGGCCCATTCGTTTCCCTTCCCATCCTGTACAGGAGAAAACTACCAAGACAGGATGTCGTATCATTTATGTTGAATGAAAGACCCATTATAGATGATCTGGCTACTTTTTTTTTAATAACCTCCAAGACGCCCAAAAGATGCACTTCATCTTCAGTAATTTACAAGGGTGGTACAAAGTACACATGATATAGTGTTAGTTGATTGGCTAAGGTTTCAAGCTCTGTGTCTATATTGCTCCGTGCGCAAGGATGAATCTTTACCAACTTGCCCGCTTACCCAGCATTCTCCTCAGAGTGTGACACACCCACATTACACGCATTATAAAAGTGGTCGCAGAGCGCCGTTTTGTGGACTCGGCAAGAACCGCCCGTACCGCTAAGCAACTACGATTAGGAAGGGCAGTCTCTCTCGAACGCCGCGCAGCCCGAGTGCTCCACAGCAGCCTCGCCGTTGTTGATACTCGCACGCAGCGGCTTCGAGACTTCGCCAAAGCCATGTATACGCACTGGCTGCCCCGGGGCTCTCCACTTGCAGGAAAGAAGCGGCCAACGCCCGACGTGTCCGCGAGAGCGTGTCTCCTGGCAGCCTTCTTCATCGCTAAACGCGCGACCCAGAGGCCGTGTTTGTTTGCGCTGCGGCTCTCTGCCTCCTCGCCCCTGTAGTCCGCGGCCGTCCCTCGCAGGCTGCGGCCTGTTGCCCTCGAGCCGCTGGACATGCACACGCCCGCCACGCGGAAGCTTTCTTCTCTCGGTCGGCAATGTGACGTGAGCGGCGGCTCCATTTCTCTCCCCCCGTGGTCGCGCTGATGGCGTCGTTTGTAGCTGGGAGGGAGGAGGACTTCGTTGTCCGTCTCCGAGTGGCATGTGGCGCACTCGACCAGGATGCGACCGGAGCACACGGCCGCCCCTCCCCCGGCGCACGCCACCTGCGCACGCCTCTTGCGCATCGTGAACGACGGCCCGCGCCGGAAGCACTGCGTCCTCACGTTTGTGTTTGTTCGAGATCGCGTGTTTGTCTGAGTGTACGCGCCTTTCTTTTTCTGCGCAAGTTCCGGTTGCCGTGGTCACGTGGTGCTTCTGGGAGCTATATGAGCACTAACAAAGGAACCGGCCGGCATACGGGAGGATGAGAGCCACGAAGAACGCGACCCTCATGGGGCTGACCTACCGGCCGCGTGATAAGGACGAGCATTTGCAACTGATAGGATAGACAGGAGAAAACGTGTTCTTTATTAACCGCAATATTAGCATCACTACACTATGGGGAACTTCACCTATATCAGGCGTACATATTAACCGGTAATACTGGTGGCGTTGGGCCCAATTAGACATTCGTTCAATTCAGTCCGCTTTCATAGTGCAAGGTCCACTGCACTGGTATACTCTCTGCGCCAATATGTATACTAGATGAAGACAATTGGGCTAGTTTGAGCATTCTTGGAGACCAAGACACACCTAAGCGCAACAAAAAGCAACGGAAAAGACACGGGCAGGATCTTCTCTGTTTCTTCTCACCTGTAGTCATTTATGGCGCTTGAGCTTGTCTAAGCATTCCACTCTGCGTCCCCCGTCTTCCATGTGTTTTACTTGCAGCTCCTTGTAGCAAAGTTACCCGTGAAGCAACGGTCTGTCCGTGCACTTCCGAGAATGTTAGCTATGGACAAGAGGTCACTGAGCTCACGCCGGAAGGAGACGATTTGGCCTGTTGCGTTGCCTTCTCTGTGAACATATTTGTACGCATATTTTTATGGCGATGCCTGCATGCGTGCGTTGCAAACGTCGATAATGCTGTCGCGCCATAAAAATTGTGGGGATCGCCGAGAGTAACGACGTGAGCATTCTTACAAATACAAGACTTACTTGAAAAGATATGCCCGGTCCGAATTCGGCCCATATTGTAGATATGTAATTCCATTTTGTGGCCACAGCAATTAACTAACGACATCCTTGACATCGGTGCATCATACAGATTTGCAAACCTTTGTTCGCCACTCATCTCAGCAGAATACGATGTGTATGGTGACAAAACCTAACATTTCCTTTGATTTCCTCTGCTTTTTCTCCTCTTCAAGTTATCTTTTTCTCTTTCTCTGTGGAACTTGCTCGATATCTCATTTAACGGGTTACAGTGTATACACAACTTAGACATGTACGCACGCACACACGCATGCAGACGGACGGACGGACGGACGGACGGACGGACGGACGGACGGACGGACGGACCGACCGACCGACCGACCGACCGACCGACCGACCGACCGACCGACCGACCGACCGACCGACAGACAGACAGACAGACAGACAGACGGACGGACGGACGGACGGACGGACGGACGGACGGACGGACGGACGGACAGACGGACAGACGGACAGACGGACAGACGGACAGACGGACGGACGGACGGACGGACGGACATGAAAAGCCCGCTTTGGTAACGTCTACTGGGGAAGAGGAAATGAATTTTAGGATATAGGAACAGAGAAACATGTGCATGAATATGCAGATCTGCGCACAATATATTTATGTGGCATACGTCACTATCACAGTCACGATTTATTGTTCAGAAGGCACTCGATTGGCAGGGCCTTCTTCTTGTCCATTTGTGATTATTTTTTTTATTTTTTGCGTGACTCGAGGGGCAGTCCTACAGAAAATTCAAAGTTCAATGCACCATGGATCTCGTGAACGTTTATCCGAGATCAGGAAGTTACACTATTGAGTATCTGAAGAAGGGAGACGATATACACAACACAGATGACCATGCACAAATACACAGCTTCAAACCATTGGCAGGCTGCAATAGGAATAGTATGATTTTAAATAGAGAAACTCATATCCCACTCTTCATTCATTCGCTTGCTCGACCAACCGCTTTAGGAATTGTAGTGCCTTCGTCGCTATTCTGCATTCTTAACTTCTTCATATATCTCGCCACCTTTCACATATGACGTGGTGCTCTGAGTCAGCGCCGTTTATTCACAAACATTGGTGACTGCAGTGGAACCCGCTACTTCGTCCCCCTTAACACCCTCCAATTTCATTTTGTTGGCACCAAATACAACATTTGCCTACATGCAAAACAGAGTTGCACGTCTCGGCTTCCTCGCTAGAGCACAACTTGAAGTAGTGGTAACGACGAGGCAGGAAGTGGACGCGAATGATGAGAAAGCGAGAAGCAGCAGCGACGCGCTTATCTGTGAAGCAAGCAGAAACAACCACGCTGGGTCTTCTTCTTTCTCTCCCCCCCCCTCCCCTTAATCTCGCGCATATCCTGTCTCGGAATCCACGCCAGTAAAAGGGCACATCTTCCTCTGCGAGCCTGGGACGGGCCTGGCCTACCTTAGCCTCTAAAATCGAGCGTCAGTGCGCTCGCATGCAGGAGGTAGGTACGTATACGCGACGCCGGTCGCTTGCGTGGCGGCACGGCGTTGCACCGGGCGCATACATTTGCGGTGCCTGCTGCACGCGTTCTGTGGGGTTCCATGGGCGTTTTCCGAATGGCCGATGAGCTGTCGGACGCAGGGCGCTTCTTCCTTGAGCCTGGAACGCCCTCAGTGCTCACTCAGCAACCGCCACATTTTGCTTCTCTCTTCGTCTCTCCTTTTTTCGAGCAGCCCTCGCTGAGCTTTGCTTTTGCCCGCCTTGCTTTTTTGCAATGTTTTTGCGCCACGACAACTTCCTGTCTCCACTGTCTCGCCTGCGGCGCCATCACGGCGTATGACGTCATCGCACACCTCGTAGCACGTTTGTGTAATTGACGATCACGCGAACGTTTTGCGCTCACACATGTGCCCCCTTCCCCTTCCTGCGTGATTTCGAATATTATACTTCGCAATATGCATTATTATGTAACATAGAACAATATGACAGAAGTGAGACCCAGCTACGGACCTCTTGTATTAATCGCGAGACATCCGGTGTCACGATGGCTGTCGGAAGAACTATGCGGGATGTGCGCTGACGTATGCGCTTGTGAGGACCTTCTGGACTGACGAAGTTCGCGACTACTCAGTTTGTACATAAGTCGGGCAATTAAAGAACGCGCATGAAGCTGCCCTCTCCCGAATATCCAATTTTTTTCTCTTTGTAACTTAAAGATATTCTCCTTTGGCAGTCGGCCTTGTCAGAGCCATAACATTGCGTCCCCTTGGAATTACAAAAAGGAGAAAAAAATTTTAATAGGAAGTAGAGGTAGAGTTGTGAAGTTACGTGCAAAAGTGATTATGTCCCAAGAAGATGTAAGTAGAAATAGCTGTACGACGTACGGTGTCTGTCAATGCTTCCAACGACCTCCGTTCGTATACGTAACCGCTGACGCCAGAAGAAGGCCGGGGTAACGGACGCGCTCAAGCCGAAGGAGGACATTAAGCCGCCTCTCACGACTTGCTCGTCACCGGTTGACGGTTGTCACTAGCCGCTAGCTCAGGCCGTGCTGACGTAACGGCTTGGCGCATTAGAACACGCATGCATGCGCTGAGCTGATCTGCGGTTAAGAGGTTGTGCGTCTGACCGGATAGCTTCTAGCAAAGACATACGCCCTCTTTAAAGCCAACATAGCCGTAACGTTTTTCGCTGACATCAGTTGATTACAGTCAGACACTTACTTGTCATGAGTGCAATGTACGTACAGCTTGGAGAGGTCGAACCTCAAATGACCTTACGTAGACTGCGTGCCTTACGTCATTGTTGTCGCCTGCCATACGTTGAAACGGGCTTGTGGTAACTTGAATACCCTACGGAAGTTAGTGTAACTTACTTACTCTCGCGGGTCAGTAGTTAGTGCTCCAACTTAACTAATGTTTCATGTTAACTAGTATTAAGTTACTTGTGGGGCCCAAACTGAGCCATGTCTGTAGCTCTATTATAGCGCTTTAGGCTAGATGTTCTCAGTCATCTTGGGCTGCTAAGCACGAGGTCGCGGGTTGAGTTGAGTTGAGTGGTTGTAGGCTACTGGTGGGATTAGCCTTACAGTTGCTGCCGGCAATTGCTCCACCATAGCGACACTTAAAATAAATAAATCACATAAATCAGACACAGACCTCACAATTACAAATAAGCACTCATAAGGTCACCATTCGGAGGTCAAATCCGTGTCCTGCAGGTAACTTAAAAGGCGAGAAACCTCCTTCCTACACAACTTGTTCCTGCGCGGGAAAACAATGTCCTGATGAGAACTGTGAGGAACTCCTGTCTTAATTCTTGAGGGACCCAACTAACACACTCTTTTCCGCATTATAGAGAGTACAGCACATAAGGTAATGTTCTATGTCACCGCACACACCACAAATTGAACATAATGGAGACAACGCCAGGCCAGTCTTATACATCCACGCACGGGTACGACCAGAGACCATGCAAATGCGGAGCAGTAAAGTGGCTTGGTTTCTTTTGAGACCCTTGGACACACATGGCTTGTGAGGTGAGCTCCGCAAAGAATTGAAGTGGCACAACACTGCTTCTCTGAAAAGTCTCTTGTCCTCTTCAGGCACTTTTCTCAATGGATTCCCAGACAGCGCTCTATGGGCGAGGCTGTCCGCCATCTCGTTGCCTATGATACCTATGTGCGAGGGCACCCATTGGAAACGTATGGAGAAGCCTCTGATATGGAGATTGTGCACCGAGCGTAGGGAGCTAAGACATAAAGCATCAGTAGGGAACCCGTGCTATAACCTTTGAAAGGCAGGTTTTGAATCTGTAAGAATGACAACAGGTTGAGGCGTACAAAACCGTTGCTTCTTTAGAGCTGCCTCAATGTCAACGCTTTCGGCCGTTGTGGGAGACACGACTGCAGTGAAGCAAACAGACCAATCATACTTCAGAGAGGGAATGTGAAAAGCAGCTGAACTAGATCCTCTGACCCTGTCCACAGAGCCATCAGTAAATATTTGAAGATGACGTCCATATTCAGTCTCAAGGTGTTCCAGTACGAGCGAACGCGTTGCCACCGAAGGAGAACTCCGCTTAGCGGGAAAGTGAGGAATTGTCAACGAACAATCGAATCTCGCGAATGACCAAAGTGGTTTCAACCTCTTAGTTCGACCTCTAGCGTCAAGACCCAGGTAACAAAGAGTACTAAGGGCCAAGTACGCTCGGGACTCAGATCTCTTACGAAGGCGCTGTAGAAGGGCTCGGCCGGCTACCGTCTGTTTGAGGCGGCCTATTCGCATCAATAACCTTTGTGAAGCGACTAGGCTAACAGGTCTCGATAGACTCTTAAAGTACTGCATTGTTAGGAGCAGTCTGCGGAACGCCCTTCTCAGGCCCTTTCTGTGCAGAACCTCCAGTCGTTCCAGCTGTGATATTGAGGGGGAAATTAAAGGGAGCTGATACATTATCCGACTCGTCACTAGTGCATCTTGCAACCTGATCATTGAGGAAGGGTGATTTCCCCATTGCTCACTCGCAAGTCTACGGATCACGTTGAGACGCGTAGATATCGATGTCACAACTGAGTCCACAACTCGTCGCCACTGTAGGCGGTAGTCAATAATGACGCCCAAAAAGCGCTTGTGTTTCAATTGTCGAAGGCAAGATTGATCAAGGTCTATCTTCAGTCGTGCATACCTTCTTCCTCTACCTGGAAAGATGATGAAGCCAGATTTTTCCACCGAGAGAGTCAACCCAACACCTTGAAGGTAATTTTGAACTGAAAGTAATGCCTGTCGAGCTATCAGAGCTAAACGCTTGTGTTGATATCCGGTTAGCCAAAGATAAATGTCGTCCACATATATCGACATATGCATGGACATGCTTGCAATGTTTTTGCACTTCAGCGGGAAGACCAGCCATTACAACATTAAAGAGCGTTGGGGAAAGAACACTTCCCTGAGGTACACCTCGCGATACCGCCCTTTCGGTGCTTATGGTACTTCCTAACCGCACTTGAATTTTCCGATCACTGATAAATTAGTGAATGAATCGCAGAAGATAGCCCTGTACGCCTATGACCTGCAAACTATTTAGTATTGAGCTCTGAAGGACGCTATCATAAGCCTTTGATACGGCTAGGAGAATAGCTAATGTTGAAAGGCCGAAAGCTCTATGATGTTCAATGTGGCTTATCAAGTCCAAGACGCTATCTCGCACGCTTAAACCTGTGCGGAATCCAGTCATGCATGTTGGCAGAGCCCTTCTATCTCCGAGCCACCAAGATAAACGCCAGCTTCTCCAGCTTCTCCATAAGATTAGCCACGCACGACGTCAGTGAGATATATATATATATATATATATATATATATATATATATATATATATATATATATATAGGACGATATAGTGATATAGGACGAATCGAGGTTTGTTTCGCCGTAGCGATAGGAGTGGTTGCGCACTAGTCAGTCTCGTTAGATATACAGGACGCTTCGTGTATCAGTCGGCATTTCTCAGCTTTTGATAGGGAGAAGGAACCGGCCATGCGGTGCGTAAATGTAAATAAAAGTCTGACCGCACTGATCCGCAGTTGACGCCAACAACGTACGTATTACAGATGAACTGATAAACAAGGGCCGCACGCACAAGGGAAGCCTCAGCCTGGAGCGAACGTTTCGACATGGGGAACTGCATTTATCGAGACTCTAGGTTCTGAGGTGGGCTCGCCGCCATTGGCTCCGGGATCCACGCCGAGGCTTCCTAATTTTGCTCGTTCAGCCATTATTGGTAACTTCCAAGTCCCCACCTCTTCGAAACCCCCTTTCTCCCAATTATGTTATCACAGCTGAATGGTACATTGCTCGATGTGTACGGGTCTCACCCGCCTACAATTAAGTAGGAAGCTAGAAACTTCGCATATAAGCCGATATATACGCATCTCTTTTAACCTGCGTCATTCAGTGTTATAACTGTCATTGTATGGAATTGGCTCTGTAGTGTTCTTTGTTGTGGTAGGGCGGTTGTATTTTTCGAGCTGATGCCGATTGTTAAGTGCTCTTTAGAGCGAAGCTTTATATGGCTAGGTGAAAGGAAAATCCTTCTGTCATCAACTTTCAAAACTATCATCATCAGCAATGGCTCGAACGTCTTCTTGCACAGCTAGCTCGTTGGCGCCTCTCGGCGCAAGCACGCACGCGCTCGTGCCACTGCTCCCGCGTTCGTCGTCGTCTTCACTTCAGCTGGCTCCGTCGCCGTTCATCATTGCAGCGTGGAATTTCAGCTCTCTTCTGTCGTCGTAATGAGGAGGCCGCACTTACGGGGGTATGAGCCATTGCTTAAGGGGGTATGAACCATTCATAGTCGAAGAATCGTAAGCGGCAATGGCGGGAGGATGCTGCTAACCCCGCCGCCCAGAAAAACTCGAGACATCGAAAGCAAGCGACAACGGCGGACTGCGGGCATACCATCACTAACGTTGTTCTCTCCGTCGCAGCCGAACGTGTCTGTAACCTCATTAAGAAACCCGAAGACGTAACCAGTAATTGAGAAAGACTGATGAATCATCGGCATTAACCGAGTGATAAACACCGGGACTGCGCATTTCAGCTTCGCTGGTTAACCGTCTGTACGGAGTGCTTGGCCGGTGATTTTTTAAGAGCTTAGCTGTTCGCCGTCCGTTGTCCGGTGTCACGCGGGGGAGAGGTTCCGGAGCTCCTGACCAACTACTCCCACAAACCATTCAATTCACTGGTTTCTCGCTCACGTAGGGTCGGTCGAGGGTGCTCCCCCGAACCTCATTGAGTCTGCTCACGAGGCTGCGCGTGACCTCACCGACCGCGCTTCCTCTATAAGGAGCGCTGACTCCCCTCCTCTCTACGGTCACAGGGACGCTCCCGCTACTCACAACGAGATTATTAAATATTTCTACATGACTAGAAGGGTCTTTCCACTCCCTCACCCCAAGATGAATAGGACGCAAGCCGTTTCGCTTATACTTCTACAGACCAGCACATATCCGTGTCCACGAGGCTTACCCCGACGTGTATCGCGACGACGCCTGCCCGTCCTGCGGGCAGACCTGACCTCCACTCTAGCGCACATGCTCTGGGAGTGCGGGTCGACATACCCCAAGTTCACCAAGGAGGAGTGGGAGTCGCTTCTGCGTAGTCCCGCTCCAGAAAAGCAAATCCTGGCCGTCCGGTGTGCCCGCGACCGGGCCGCTGGGCTAGACCTGCCGGTCCCGACGTGGGACTCGTCCTCGCCGGACCTGCAATAAAGTGTCTTCACTCACTCAACCACTAATATACATATATATATATATATGTGTGTGTGTGTGTGTGTGTGTGTGTGTGTGTGTGTGTGTGTGTGTGTGTGTGTGTGCGTGTGTGTGTGTGTGTGTGTGTGTGTGTGTGTGTGTGTGTGTGTGTGTGTGTGTGTGTGTGTGTGTGTGTGTGTGTGTGTGTGTGTGTGTGTGTGTGTGTGTGTGTGTGTGTGTGTGTGTGTGTGTGTGTGTGTGTGTGTGTGTGTGTGTGTGTGTGTGTGTGTGTGTGTGTGTGTGTGTGTGTGTGTGTGTGTGTGTGTGTGTGTGTGTGTGTGTGTGTGTGTGTGTGTGTGTGTGTGTGTGTGTGCAATGAAGATGAAGGGCACACACATGATGATTATAGTATCGGAAGAAGAAACCACCAGACACCGACGGGGGACGTCTGGATCGTCAGCTGTTCCGCCATTCCGGTCTTCGGCTCTGGGCAGCTTTCGGCGGTTTCGTTGACCTGCACTGCTGTTTTGGCTGAGTATCTGATGGTTTCAGCTAGTATTTCACTAACCTTATTTTAATCCCTGATTTATTGGCGTTCCTTGCGTCAGCCGTCTTGGGCTGATGTCGACCAATTCTCCTCGCCAGCATCCCTGCCACCTAATGAATTGCCTTCAGATTTATTTTTTCGCAGTGGCGTCAGCACCACTGCTGTTGCGCTTGTGCCTACCAATGGAGGTTCCGTCAGGATCACGAATCCACCAGCTGTGCAGAAGAAACTTAAGACCACGTCCAACCACTTCCAGACGATCACTGACGTGCGAGTGTTCGGACGGGGAGGATAGGGTGTCGGTCACCCGGTCGGACCTGTGTTGAATACCTACTGAAATGCACTTCATTCCCTTCCACTCCAGTGAGTGCTTTTACTCCACCTCACCTTGCCTGCACCAAAGGACTCGTACGGGGCGTAGACTCCCGATTAAGTTCCTGGACAAGCTCTCCGCAGCAGGCGTCATTGCTATTTACTAGGGGTGTGCGAATATTCGAAATTTCGAATACGAATCGAATATTTTTCTTATTCGAAGCGTATTCGATTCGAGAAATGCATATTCGGAAATTCCCGAATATTCCAAGAGGGCCGGATAACGATAGAAACGGCGAATATTCTGACAGAGGGAAAATTGAGCAAGTAACGAATTATATGCTTGCCCCGCAATCTCCTCAGAACATGTTTATTCACTGAGAACTTCGCATGACCGGCTCAGTATTTGTATGCTCTGTTTCAGTCTATCTGCATCACGCCCGTGAGACACGATCAGTTTCAGTTTATTTTTACCAAGCTTTATTCTATGGCTCTTTCATAACCATATATGATGTCCTTTAGGGCTCTGTAACTATATGCGATAAAATATGTATCCCGAAAGTGTTACCTGGACAATCTTTAGATGTTTGGAAATAAAAAAGAAAAATATATGCCCGAGGAGAACGTTGCATCGCCATCGACGACTCCTACCTTGTGTTCCCGCTTTTCTCATGTAATCGCCGGCTCTTTGCTACCTGCTGCGCTGCTTCTCCGTGAGACAAACGCAAAACACGCTAACTTCGCCACTGTGCTATTTGCAACTATCTCAGTGCTGATACAGCCCTCGATGAGGCGTGTTCTCCAAGAATGGCATCAACTGCAGATGACGAGCCACCGAGCAAGCAAGAAAAGAAAGCCGGAAGAAGTCTCCTTTGGCGGCACTACACAAAGCTCTCGCCGTCGACAGCTCGGTGCAAGTCGTGCGAACATGCTCTTAAAATGCCAACGGGAATGACCACTACTATTCAAAATCACATGACACAGCACCCTTTGTTGATGGAAGAGTACAAAAAAGAGGCTGCCGCCAGCGCTCCGTTGAAGAATGAACCGACACTGGATGATATACTTCAGCAGAGACAGCAGTCATTGTCTCAGAAGAAAGAAAACACACTTCACCAGAATGTGGCAGCCATTCATTTCTTCACCATTTCTGCCACATCAGTTCACAGCACTGGTCGAAGCAGCTGTACAGTCGTGCTACAGTCAGCCATCTCGAACAAAATTGTCGCGTGAGCTCGTCCCGCGCCTGTACAACGACACAAGAGCAAAGGTACGACACGAGCTGCGAAAAGCACTTGAACACGGAACAAGCACTCTCGCTATTACAAGCGATATCTGGACGTCGCGTGCCAACGAGGGATTTGTAATCCTCACTCATCATTTTCCTGCGGTGAAGTTCGACATGAAAAAGTTCACTTTAAACACGCGACATATGCCGGAGAGTCACACGGCTGTGAACATAGCTGCGTCATTGGAGCAGCTATGCACCGACTGGGAGATACCGATCGCCTGCTTGAAGTACATCGTGACGAACAGCAGCCGCAATATCCGAGCGGCTGCAATATCCGAGCGGTTGCCAGGAGACTTTGCGCACACTCTGCACCTAGTGATCAGCAATGAAATGTCGTGTACTCCGGCAATCAACAGACTCTGCAAGAAGGCGAAGGCGATCGTAGGGCACTACAAGCACAGCCCTAGTGCACAGAAATTAGTGAATGATCTGCAGACGTAGCTTGACAAAGACGTGCTCTATGTTGTGCAGGATGTTCACACAAGATGGAACAGTCAGTACCTCATGCTCTCAAGGCTCCTTCAACTCTAAAAGTCCACCAGACTTGAGCTCACCCTTTCGGACACGAGCTTAGATACCTTTAACTCTGCAAAGTGAAGAGATGCAGTGGAGTTTTTGGAGGCACTGAAGACCTTACTTGACGCAACTGTGATCTTAAGTGCTGGAAAGTATCCCTCATTGTCCTGTCAAATTCCCATTATTTTTGGAATGCTGCATTGCCTCGAAGATTGCAAAGGCAACTCAGCGTTTGCTAACAATCTCGCAAAATGTGTAAGGACTCGTTTTGCTGAGTGCGAATTTGAGGAAGTGGCCAACCTGGCCATGTTTCTTGTTCCACGCTTTAAGGATACAGTTAATTAGGCGTCTGGTTAGATGATCTAACTGAAAGACATTGTAACAAGGGAGCTCCACGCCGCTGGCGTAGAACCCAGTGAGGACACTGCCATGCCTGCGTCGAGTTCGTGTCCGCTGGTGGTATCCACTGTATGCAAAGCTTTTGACGGTCTGGTGATGAACAAGGAAAACGCACATTTGGTATCTGCCTCTGAGAAGGAAGTTACAGACTATACGTAAAAGCATCTTCTCGAAAGGGACAAGGATCTTTGTGAGTGGTGGCAGTCCATTGGCCGCTTCACGTACCCGCTTTTAAGTACACTCGCCCAGAAGTACTTCGCCATCGCTGCCACCTCAGTTTCAAGTGAAAGTCTTTTCTAACCGTTTGAAATGTAGTCACAGTGCATAAAGATCGTTTACTTTCTGAACATGTTGAGCAGTTAATTTTCCTTCATGATAATCACTAAAAAGTGCATTACTTGACTGAGAGCATTACCTGTCATTACCTGAGCGCATTATCTGTAATGAGTGTCTTTTTATCCTACAGCAGCCTTGTAAAATGCAATATTATTTTTAACAAAGGTTATAAAGCTATTGTTACTACATTTTCCAAATTTTTAATACTACGTACATATTCGATATTCGATTCGATATTCGAAGACAGTTTTTTGCCTTATTCGTATTCGATTCGTATTCGAAAATTTCAATATTCGCACACCCCTACTATTTACCGTTGCAATCGACTGATAAATAACGAGAGGATTCCGACGCAATCACTAATTGCAACGTTTGTGGACACATCATGTCCGTCAGAAATAAAGGTGTGGCCTCTTGTGTTCCAATCCAGTGTCAGAATTGTTGGAGATTCCACCACCGCTTGTCGGTGGTGGAATGATGAGTGTACGCGGGACTATAGAAAAAGAAAAACCGCTTGGAAAATGCTTCTGCACAATCAGAGCCCGACAAATTGGAAAAATTATCAGTTTCACGCTGGTGTATTTAAGCCTACTGTTAATAGAACCATAGATGAATATGATATTAGGCATTACGATTATCTATAAACTTAAAAAAATAAGCGTGCTCTATTCGCATGTCTTCGGGCTAGGAAGGTGCTACCAACGCCCTTAGCATCAGACTCGATCGTTTTGACCCCGCAAGAACTGAGCGCCTCCATAGTAGAGATTGCCAAGGGCTTAGAAAATCGATTTATGGCCCGGCTTCCGGCTATTCATTCTGCATTAGATCCTTCAGAAGGCTTTTCTCCAATTTCCCTGTCTGAGCCAACTGAGACTGTTACAGGAATTGCCTAACGTTCTTTTAGACCTGGTAAATCATTCAATTAATTATGCTTGGATTCCGTTGCAATGGAAGCTTGCCAAAATAATATTGATGCTTAAGAAACAAGGGGGAGGGTATATACTGGATAACATTATAATGTTCTCCAGTGCAATGGGCCTATTGGCCCATAGTAAAGTTAATTGAGAGGCTTCTTCACCTTCGTATCATGAAATTTATTAATGATAATTCCATTCTTAGTCCCCTGTCAAATGGTTTCAGGACCGGCTGCTCCATCTGGCATGCCCACGTCGACTGAGAAAGCCGAATTCAACTCGCTCGACGTCATAAGCAATACGCGTCCTTAGTGACGCTCCATATCGCTAAAGCATACGATACCGTGAAGCACACTGTATTGATAAATCGGTTAACATGCTGTGGTGTTCCTGGGTGTATAGTAGCGTGGATTCGGTAATATCTAGGTGTAAGAGAATACTATTGCTACAAAAGCGGCTTTTCTTCTTTTAGGCACAAACGAACGAGAGACGTACCGCAAGGCTCAGTCCTTTCACCGGTACTTCTAGTAGTCTCATGACTACACTACCCTGTCATCAAGAAGTAACTACTTATGTTTATGCAGACGATATTGCGTTTTTAGCATCTGCAAACGACATCCACACGCTATACCAAGGACTGCAAGCTTACCTTTGTGCTCTGGATAGATGGTTAGATGTTAATCACTTTATGCTCAATGCCAGCAAATGGGCTATTCTCATTTTTCCGATGCGTGACACAGTGCACATCTCATTGGTTTACCACCTTCAAGACATATCGCAGGTAGAGTCTGTTAAATACCTTGGAATGATTTATAACGCCTTTCTCAACTGGCGCACACACATAGATCGTGTGACTGGAAAAGGTACCCGTGCAAATGGTATATTGCGTAGGCTGAGCAGTCGTCGAATAGCATTGAGAAGAGATACACTCCTAATGATATATCGTATGCACGTTCGCCCTGCCCTTGGACTGCTCATGTTACTGCTGCTAGATTTCGCAGGAATGTCATTATGCAGGCAGTATCAGCCTCCGCAATTACTAACTCTGGATTACCGACATCTCCTATACCCTTGGCGCAGAGGTTCTTGCCAAACACCAAAAATTGAAGTGTCCATCACGAGGTTGCGCTGCCGTATACACCTACGTTGAGCTTCTATCTACACAGGTATGGTCTGGTCCCCTCACCATTATGCTCATTCTGTGGTGAAGCGGAGATAATAGACCCTTTCTTGCTGTCTTGCAGGCTCTTTTCTGTTATAAGAGAATGACTACTCGAAATACCGCTTCGCGGTCTAAATTTATCAGTGCCTGTGATCCTATCTTTTGGAGCCTCCATTATTGGGTTCAGACACAGAAATGTTTGCTTGGCAATCCAAAATTACATAATTGAAACCAATGGATTACCATGTTAGACTGATCGTCCCCCTCCCCACCACAGCTTTCCTTTATTTATTATCTATCATTAGATTTTTTATAGACACGGTTTCCTTCTGATTTCTTTCTCCACACACAAAAAGTTTACTTTTTAAGCTCCATCGTTCAAATTTTTGACTCCCTTGTTTTTTATACACCACATTTAACCACCCGATTCATGGCCAATCCTGCACTGTGGGTATGTGCCACAACCACTCAGGACAACAACAACAACAACAATAATATACAGATGATGAAGAAGTGCACAATAAATGCCGGAGCTCGCACGAGAGTGACAGCGCCGACGTCGCGCAAATCGCGATCTTCGAGAGCGAGAAGCGCAAGCCAAACGCCAGCGGAGGGAAGCCGTGGATCGAGGACGGGAAGCGCAAGCGAATTGCGCCGGCGGAGGCAAGCCAGCCCCCAACTTTGAGGGAATAGGAGGCCGAGCAGAGACGTCGGCGCAGGGAGATTCCTCCCGCCTAGGGTGCCGGTGGACGGTTCGAGAGAGCATTCCTCGACCGTGAGTGCGGCCACAGCTGCAAGGTGTGTGATAGACTGTGGTTTGATCGCAACCTCACGCAACTGAAGAGTGTGCGCAATCCGGAACCGAAGCATGAATCTAGCAAAATGACGACAACGAGACAAAGGACTTCCATGAAAATCGCGCTTAACACGAGTTCTAACTTGAGAAAACGACCCCCACCTTCGCTGTTTTGACAGCTTTGACTGCGTGGAACTGGCATTGCTTTTTTTTTTTTTTAATTTATAGAAGCGCAAAGACCTTTTCGTCGCCGAGATCTGGTCCTGTAAATTTCAATCTTCCGCATATCATCCGGCTTTTAACCTAAGCTTTGTACAGTTTTCGTTCAGTGGCGAAACCAACGTAAAATTATTTGAGAGGCGAAGGGTTGGAGTTGAGTTCCGGTAACGCAGGGATGAAATAGAATAATATATTCGCTTTCCCCACGGCATAATGCATTATTAAATGCAATATTGCTGGAAATGCTCTTCTGTTTTCATATTTTATTAAGTTCATGCTCTTGTATGTACTTGTGATTTGTCGCAATGCCCTTACAGCTGTCGGCCGACACTCAAATAAACAATAAACAATAATAAGAACTAAAAAGATACACATGGTTTGTTGTTATTCTTACACGCATCTCACCCGCTTGCCTATTTCTTTCGTAATAACTGACGCCGCGTCTTGTATATTGGACTTTTATAAAAATGGTCTCTGACTTCATTTAACAACACTCATGCGACGTTTTAGTCTTCCTTCCTATAACGTTTTCGATCATTGTGTAGAACTAGCTGTATACGTGGCGCTGCCCATGAGCTGAACTCTCGACCTTTGCTACCCCGGCCGGCACTACGCCGTTGCTCTGGCGTCCAAGTTGTTTTGATTGCCGACCGTCGCCGTCAGCTCCTGAAGCTCGAAAGTTCGGCGCCTCTCCGTTTAGTAAAAGCAAACAAGCAAACAAGCAAAAAATAAATAGAGAGAGAGAGAGAGAGAGAGAGAGAGAGGGGGGCACGCAACTCTGCATTCGTGAAGCTTTCAGGTCTCTTCCGGTATAAGCTTCCACCCTTCAGCCGTGGCGCAACTGAAACCGGAGCGTCTTCTCTTTCTGATCCCTTCGTTTCAACTTTCCTCAAAACGACCTTGTCGAACGGGGCGCGCCGGCCAACGCAAGAAAGGGCCCCGCGCCCGCTTTACCTTTGCCGCCTTTTTATTCTCTTCTTTTCAAACGCGCATCACCGCAGACCGGCGTCAAGAATGCATTCAGCAACATCCGGGATTCAACGCGACTCGATCTCGCCGATTCGATGCAGCACTGCATGAAGCGCGGTGAGTGCCGTGGGGGCACTTTGCGAAACTATACCATGTATAAGAAGAAGAGAAAGAAGAAAGAGTGAAAAAGAAAGAAAGACGGGGGAGAGTTTTCAGCATTTTCACCGCGTCGCCAAGAGCGTATAACCGATATTGTCGAAGTGAATAGCGCAGCTGAATTCGCAAAGATTCTCGTTTGTAACTGTCAATGGTAGGCCGCCAAGAAAAGAAAAGTCAATGTTACCAGAATTGATAAGCACCCGTTATCAAGAACTGTTCTAGCGTACGCAATTATATGTAAGTATGGGCTTAACTTGACACGCGGTTTAATATATATAACTGGAATACACGTCTAACGCAATAATGGTTGCGCGGGTAGCTTTGGTGCAAGGGCACCGCACAGCTGCATGGCGCTTAAACGCGTGCTGTTTGCTTGCTGGGTGAACCATCTTCAGGGGCGGCTCTTGTCCTGATGCGCCGTTTTACTGAGCCATCGTGCGTGCACATATTTAGGTGCTGCGCGGGCCCGTGCGGCTGCTGTCGTTCTGCTGCGTAACCCCGTCGAGGGAAGGCCTGCATGCCAGGCCTCGCCGCGCATGCGGAGTGGACACACGCGACGCACAGGGCCCCGTCCGCGATGGTGGCGCTGCTCCTTTCGGAAGCACGATTTCGTTTTGCATCAGGAAGCGACGCACGGAGAGCGCGGCATGATACGCGCGCGAGCTGCCACTTTGATTGACAGCGTTGCGAAATAGCCACGCTGCACTTTTCTTGATGCGAACGCACCGAGAGGAGGAGGTAAGTTTGTGCGCGCGTGTGGGTGTAACCACGCGCTTCCGCCCTTGGAAAACGTAGCAACAAGAGCACCAACGGAGATGTACGACCCCCTTCCCCTCGGGAAACGCTCCCACCGAACTCCTCTCACAATCCTTCAGTGCAACGCCCCCCCACCCTTCGTCCTTTCGTTTTTGCGCGACTGCTCGGGACATGGACACGATGGCTCAGCGTCGCTCAGCTCCTATAGGGTATTCTGCTGCCGATCGTTGTAGTGTAGGAATGAGCTGTTCAATTTCTGGCCGCGACAGGCGGATTGCGTTTGCGTCGTCGAGGAACTGCGTCAGACTTTCTCTGAAGCTTCCCCACAGTGACAGGAGCGCCAGAAAAACACAGCCAGCGACGGGGGAAGAAATATGGGAGGGACCCGATGCACATTCGCCGTGACTTACGATCGCTTATCACGTGGCAAGAATGTCCGACATCTGGCAATGTCGGACACTTTTGCATTCCAAGCATTCCCACGTACTCCGCACGCGTCGGAATGCTTGCGATTGAGATTGGAAGCGCAAACACTCCCGAGCATGAGCTCAGTGTACGTAACGCTCAGAGGAGCGATGAAGGATGGGTTGCAATTTGGAATGTTGTTTCATTTGCTTCACACCTCCTGTGACTGCTGTCGGCGACAGTGGTGCAGCGAGTGAAAGGGTCGTACCACCTTCTGGCCGATGCAAAGCGCCTATACACATCGTGAAGTCAAGTACGGGCACGCGCATGGGATACCTGCGAGTACCGCAGCATGCGGAGGATGTCACGATACTTTTACCCAGAGATGTTAGCGAGAAAATGATAACTAGCCCCTTCCCGAAAATAAGAGTGCGATATACGACCCTGGCAGGCGCAAAGCCAGAGCTCGAACCCAGCACGAATTATAGCCATAGCAATGGCGATCAAGCACTCGAACCAGAGAGGGGAATCTGTTTTAAATATATAGGATTCTCAGTCAGCCTGTCGCCTATAGCAGGTACAATCCCTTAGGCAGCCTGAAGAATTTTAGGATCCAATTTAGCCCATCATCACGCAATAACATGGTGCCGAGCGCATGCAGCGTGGGGGGTGAGCAGCCAGACAGCCGATCGAGCGAAACCAGCATCCGAGCACCGATCGCGGCTCCCAAGGAGCCCCCCTCAACACCTTGAGATATTGTCGATAATCAGAGAGGCATGCGACAAAAATACAGTCCCCCGCACCCGGCCCCTTCCGGGGCACAAGCGCGATATTTACACCGACTACAAAGCAACTCATACCCACACTTAAATATAGGGACGCTCGTCCGTGGTGCCGAGAGCGGCCCACTCTTGCCCACATCGCGTGGGAATGTAAATCGCGGCTCACCGAAATCAATTGCCCCAACTGGAGCAAGAATAACCACAGGCAGCGGGAGGGCTGGCTTGCTTGCGATGAGGATCGAGAGAGCCTACTGGCTCTCCTCGACCAAGCTCAGCGAGCCGCTGAAGCCGGTGATCTGGGGGCCCCACCTACTACCTCTTTGAACCCCACCCATGAATAAAGTTTATCCGTCCATCTATAACCCTGCAACTTCGGTGCCCGTCTACCAGCGTCTGAAGAGACGGCAATTCTCGGGCGTTATCGCTACGCGCTGGCGAGGTAAATTGTGATGCTCATAAAATACAGACAAAAAATGATCGTAAGCGTGTGATCTCACCATCGGGGGGAATGCTAGAAGTCGCGTTGCAATGTTCAGAGACGTGTTAAGCTGGAGACACGCGCGTGTATTGCCATTTTGGGATGCCGCTATTTAACCAGCATTAACCTTCTCGGAACCGCAGGAGGAGGAGGAGCAACAAACTTTATTCACTTTTGCAGAAGGGTCCCCCTCCCCCTTGCAGGGGATGGGGGGGGGGGCACCCAACCTAGACGTAGGCCATGATCCCGTGGGCACTGGCGGCGTCTTCGGCCTGCCGGATTAAGCGTGCCTGTTTTGTGGGCCGGAGCCGAGGGGTGCGGGCCCCCGCTCCCGCCCGTCCGGGAATTCGACCCTTGTGGGGGCCCCTGGGAGACAAAAATAAGAGAGAGAAAGCCATGGAGGCTAACCGGAACAGGAAATTGGATTTGGTATACCCTACACTGGGGAACGGAATGGAGAGAAAGATACAAGAGCAATAATATATATATATATATATATATATATATATATATATATATATATATATATTTGCGTGTGTGTCTCTCTCTGTGTGTGGGTTTGTGTGTGTGTGTGTGTGTGCGCGCGGGCTGTATCTCTCTCCTCCGTTACCCAGCGTAGGAGAGCCTGCAAATGCACGCAAGATTGCCGCGCGACTGGCCGCTCGCGGCCCTTGTCGTGCATTTGCGGGCTTCTTTCACATTCGGAAAAACATTTTATGTAGCACGTATTGAGGAACAGAAAGCTGTATCGGGAGTTTTTCATGTTGCTCTGCAATTTTCTCTTTGACACTTTGAATGTAACTATAATATTTGAGAAGCTGATTAGTTAATTAAGACTAATTATGTAATTACGCGGAACGCGAAATATAATCTGAGTATCTGCAAGCCACGGCAAAAGAATTACCTTGGCTCTCTTCAGCTACGTAGCATTCGCATATTTTTAAACTCTGACTAAAGTTAGCTGGGACGCCCTGTATATACAGGATGTTTCAGCGAACACCTTCAAAGTTTTTTTAAGGTTGCCTTTGGCAGATAGGTCAATTCTAGTTTATGAGCCGCTCTACTCGAATCGGCGGACACTTGCACAAAAAATTGAAATGCAAAATCGACTAATTAACAAGAATTCACTAATTAACTTCTAGCTAATTATCAGATGACCCATATTGCAATTTACAAATTCTAGCCGTGGACTTCGCAAAGCGGATCCACTTGAAACGAATTCGCAGGACGACACCAGTCTCGAGATATAAATTCCCGAACTTTTCGGAGAAGTGCATTGGCGTTCCAGTTACTTGTGTGCTTCAATGCATGAAATAACGTTTTACTAACAAATTAACTGGAACGCCAACACTTTGTCCGCAAAGTTCGGGA